>NW_027256890.1:8456342-8481342 GCF_029215685.1 Pituophis catenifer annectens
ATTAGAGTATTACTATTAATATTAATAACTCTGAAAGAGAAGGACAATCAGCAGCAAAGTGGACGGACTCAGCAATGGGTAACCCTTGCGGAAGAGCTGAAGAAACAGGTTGGCACAGATTATCCTGGGGAAAACCCTACGGAGCTGCTAAAAGTCAACATGCACTTGATGATGTGATGATTGGATCCATCCATCATCCATCGATAACATTCTTAGAAGGAGTAATGTCTTTTCAACTGGCGTTCCATCTCAAACCCCTGAACTTTTCATCTAATTCCTCTTGGCTCAAATTCCTCAAGCAATAAATTCTTTCTTTGTGACATGATGACACCTGAGAAGAATACTAGGAAGTGGGGAGGAAGTATTGTTGTTTTTTTTACTCTTTTTTTTTATTTTTTTGCAACTCTTTGAAAATATATTTCGAACACAGATAAAACTCCTCACTTTTGCCTCCTGATCTGCCTGCGGGAAAAGCAAATTTTTTTTATATAAAAAGTTTTTTTTATATAAAAAGTTTTTTTATATAAAAAAAATATTATATATTTTCACACTTACAACCAGTGCAGGATCCCCCATGGTCACATGATTAAAATAAACTCCCAAGTAGGTTGTATTTATAAAAGAATACAACTTTCAAAGCTTCTAAATGTTTACATGCGCCTTCCAAACAAAAGGTTTTTTGAAGCAAATTCATCTCCCTCTTAACAATTACGAGAATTCTCCAAAACAAGAATCTCCAGAGAGTCCCATTTTTAAACTTCATATATCTTGTTGTTCTATTTAGATCAACAATCCAGGTGGGCCTTCCCACGCAGATCAAAATAGAGTGAGCTTGCACGAACGTCATATGTCAACATCAGCCGCGAGCGCCTCGGCTGTGGTGAAATTAATAACTCCTGTGGATTTGGGGATAAAGGAGAGGGAGGGAGGATACGTAATTTGGTTTTCCCAGTTAACTTTTATTGCAAACGTTGGAATCCTATGAGATAAATCAACCATCTCTAAATTACTGGAAAAAACTCAGTGCTGGAAATGTCAGCCAGGAAGGAAGGGAGGAGGAAATATGGGAGGGAGGGAGGGAAGGAAGGAAGGAAGGAAGGAAGATGGGAGGGAGGGAAGAAGGGAGGGTAGGAAGAAAGATGGGAGGCAGGCAGGGAAGGAAGGATGATAGGTGGGAGGAAAGAAGGGAAGGAAAGAAGGAAGGAAAGAAGGATGATGGGAGGGAAGGAAGGAAAATGGGAGGGAAGAAAAGGAAAGAAAGACGGAACAAGGAAGGAAAGGAAGGAAGATGGGAGAGAGGAAAGAAGGAAGGGCAATGAGAGGGAAGGAAGGAAGGAAGATGGGAGGGGGGAAGGGATGAAGGAAGGGAAGGAAGGACAATGAGAGGGAGGGAGATGAAGGAAGGAGGGAGGGAGAAGAGAAAGAAAGAAAGAAAGAGAAGGAAGGAAGGAATCAATCAATCGCTCTTGAAAACTGGAATGAGCCCAGTTCAAAACCTTGGAAAGAGGCACCTTTGCACATTGCAAATGCCCATCACATGCATGGATTGTATCCAGCTCATATCTAAATCAATTGAACGAGGCGCTTTGAATTGCTTTGGAGATTGACTTTGAAACATTCAGCTCCCTTGGAACGGAGTCTCTGAATTCCTGCCAGGGCACTAATACAACCAGCCTCCGTGCTGTGGTTCAGGAGAAGGAATGTGGCGAGGGCAGGGATTTAAGAGGACTGTCCTTTCCTCCCATCTCAAGGGTTGTGAAGCGTGAAGAAGAACGATGACAAATGGAGACTGGTCCAAGAGTGATGCAAACCATAGAGTCCTAGGGCTGGAAGGGACCTTGGAGGTCTTCTAGTCCAACTCCCTGCCTATGGCCGGAGTCCTTATACCCGTGATGGCGAACTTATGGCGTTGCCCTAGCTCAGCACCAGCATGCATGCACACGCTGGCCACCTGATTTTCGGCCCTTCCAGGCCCACCGGAAGTCAGGAAACAGGCTGTTTCTGGCCTCCGGAGGGCCTCTGGGGTGGGGAGGCCATTTTCGGCCTCCCCAGGCACCTAGAAAGCCTCTGGAGCCTGGGGAGGGGGAAAAATGGGCTTTCTGGGCCCACCAAAAGACAGGAAACAGGCCGTTTCCGGCCTCTGGAGGGCCTCCGCAGGGGTGGGGAAGCCGTTTTCCACCCTCCCCAGGCTCCAAGAAAGCCTCTGGAGCCTGGGGAGGATGAAAAATGGGCCTACTGGGCCCATCGCGCCATTGCGTGCCAAAAGCAGTAGGAGCGCGGGGGGGCACATGCACATTTGCAGGGGGGGCGCATTTAATTATGGGTGTGGGCACACATGCGCACAAACCCCCCAGTTCCCCCTGCTTTTGGCACACAATGGCAAAATGGTTAGCCATCACTGCCTTATACCATTCCTGGATAAGTACGTAGCCCATAGAATCCTAGGGTTGGTAGTATATTAAAATTAAACGAAAGAAGGAAAGATAATAAAAATATATTTTAAGAAATAACGGTAAACTTTGAAGATGATAGCACAAATGTTATACCCAGATGATACATGGATTGATTAAAAAAAAATGTACAGGAATACTAGAGGAATAATAGTAAAGTAAAAAAGGAAATTGGAAATGAATTTATTTAGGGTGTGGCTGGTCACACACAATATTGAAACACTTCATTTTTACAGATTAAAACAATTAAAGAAAAAGCATTTATATGTTATATGTCATTCATATGTGTTGGGGTAGGTTAAATCCTGGAGGCATACTATTAGGATTAATATGCTCAGAGATATCTTGGGGGGAATAGCTACTCCACGCTTCCATCCACTTTTGTGTGGTGTTCTGATGATCGGCCATCAACTTAAGCGTTGTCAAGAGTGGTGGGTTTCTTTTTTTTCTTTTTTAATTTAATTTAATTTATATGCCGCCCATCTCCGGAGACTCAGGGCGGCTTACAATGCGCTAAGCAATAGCCTTCATTCTTTTGTATATTTATACAAAGTCAGCTTATTGCCCCCACAAACTGGGTCCTCAATTTACCTACCTTAGAAAGGATGGAAGGCTGAGTTCTTGATTTTAATTGGCATCTTAAGAGATCAGGAATGTATCCATGAATGGGTAGAGAGGAATTTAACAGGATCTTACTATACTCCCGAATGAGAGCTTCTTGTCGTCTTCTTGCGGCTCAGCTGGGCATGGTGGTGGTGGTGGAGTGCGTGGATTTTTGCTACCGGTTCTCCGAACCACCCGCCGCCATCGCTACCGGATCGGGCGATCCGGTCTGAACCGGGAGCATTTCACCCCTGATTTAGAGTCCTGTATTCCGTCCAGCATTTGTTATTTAGGGATGTCATATCTATGAAGGTAGCGGCTTGACCTAAAGAAGGGGAGGCAGCACAGAAATTGCTTTTAAATATGACAAAACCATTTCTTGTGAATAAGCAGTAAATGGGGGGCCTTTGAAACGTGGCCATTTACTGCAGTCATTGAGTGCATCCATTAGAACGACAGCGTAGCCCCCTCGGTCAGTTTAACCTCAAAAGTGTGGGCATTAAATGGAAAGCTCCAGACACCCAAGGAGAAAAATGCATAGATTAGGTTGTTTTAAAAAAAAATGCCAGCATTAAGAAAATGTACAGAAGGGCGAAGAAAAGGAGTGTCTTTAGCCAAAGGAGCCCCAAAACGCTACAAATGTTCAATCCAAAAATGAGATTTTGGAAGCTCCAGACCTACGTGTTCTTGGTTCTGACTTGGGCAAGTGTTTATATACCCTTCTTAAATTTTAATCGTAGGGTTGGTCTCCTCCTTTTCTGGCAGCGTTTTTGAGATTATCCTTTTCTTTCTTCTTCAGGAGCAAAGCCCCAGCAACCAGACCTCCATAGCAATGATGCAGGAGCCCCAAGAGAAGGTAGAGGAGACTGTGACTGTCGAAGAAGATCCCGGTACCCCCACATCTCACGTTTCTATTGTGACTTCAGAAGACGGGACCACCAGAAGGACGGAGACAAAGGTAGGAAGTGATGGTTGCAACCTAGGGCTGGAAAGGGCCTTGGAGGTCAACCGTTGCCGATCACAGATTTAACTCAACTTCTGAATTAACCTCTAGAAGAAAATATTTGTAGCTGGGGATGGAACTCTGGCTGCTCACAACCAACCTCAGGGAGCACCAAGGACCCCACAGTATTAACCTTTAGTAAAGAGGGACGTGGTGGCTCAGTGGCTAAGACGTTGAGCTTGTCGATCGAAAAGTCGGCAGCTTAGTGGTTCGAATCCCTAGTGCCGCGTAACGGGGTGAGCTCCCGTGACTTGTCCCAGCTTCTGCCAACCTAGCAGTTCGAAAGCAGGTAAAAAATGCAAGTAGAAAAAAATAGGGACCATCTTTGGTGGGAAGGTAACAGCGTTCCGTGCGTCTTTGGCGTTGAGTCATGCTGGCCACATGACCATGGAGACGTCTTCGGGCAGCGCTGGCTCTTCGGCTTTGAAACGGAGATGAGCACTGCCCCCTAGAGTCAGGAACGATTAGTACATATGTGCGAGGGGAACCTTTACCTTTTAAGGAGGATGAATGCAGGTGAATACAATTTGTATCTATACAGGTGGTTCTCAACTTACAACCCCAAATTAAGCATCAGAATTTTTGACACTAAGCGAGACAGTGGTTCAGTGTGCTTGGCCCGATTTTACAACATTTCTTGCCACCGTTGTTAAGTGAATCACAGCAGTGGTTCAGTTTGTAACACGGTTGTTAAGTGAATTTGGTTTCCCTGTTGACTCTGCTTGTCAGAAGCTGATCACATGATACTTATGCAACCGTCATAAGTACATGCCAGTTGCCAAGCATTTGTTCACTGGATCATGGGGATGCAGCAAAATAGGTCTGACAAACTCGCTTTTTTTTAAGTGCCGTTGTAACTTCAAATGGTCACGAAACAAAGGGTTATAAGTTGAGGACTGCCTGTATAGGAGTAGCAGCTCTTCCTAAAATTTGAAGGAGGGGCGAGCGTTTGTGGGTGGGGCCAGTATGCAGATGAGTCAAGGCTTTGTCTCAATGACTGGCATTCAGGCTGTTCCTTCCACTCAAGTTTTAATATTTTCCTTTTGCTTTTTTTCTTCAAAAGTGGAATTTAAGATCGAAGTTGAATGTTCGTGTTTTTTTGTTTGGCTTGTTTTCAGCAATGGGCCAGAAACCAACCAAAAGCCTTGGTAGTACAGTGGTCTAAGGCACCCTGTTATTAAGCTGGTTATTAAGACCAGCTGCCTGCAATTACTGTAGGTTCGAATCTCTCCAAGGCTCAAGGTTGACTCAGCCTTCCATCCTTTCAAAGGTAGGTGAAATGAGGACCCAGTTTGTGGGGGCAATAAGCTGACTTTGTATAAATATACAAAAGGATGAAGGCTGTTGCTTAACGCATTGTAAACCGCCCTGAGTCTCCGGAGAAGGGCGGCATATAAATCAAATTAAAAAAAAAAAAAAACCCATAGGCCAGTGATGGTGAACCTTTTCGGCACCGGGTGCCCAAAGCGGAATGTGCATGCATGTGTGTGCATCTGCGCACACTGGAGCGCCGGAAACCCGAAAACTAGTTGGCCGGTACCAGGGGTGAAATCTACTTACCTTCCTTACCGCTTCGGAAGCGCTCGCTTCGCCCTTCTCCGCATGTGCAAAACCTTCTGCACATGCTCAGAAGGTAAAAAAAAATGTCCGGGCGGCAATCACTACCGGATCGCCGAACCACAGGGAAAAATTGCTACCAGTTCGGGCAATCCGGTCTGATCCGGGAGCATTTCACCCCTGGCCAGTATGCATGCGCGCACTGAGCTGGTCTTTGAGTTTCTGGCACACGTATGCGCACCAGCCAGCTGCTTTTCACGCACACTGGAGCACCAGAAATTTGAAGACCAGCTTGCCGGCACGCACATGCCTGTTTTTGGCTGTTTTTTGGGCCATTTTTCAGGCCGTTTTCTGGCGCTCCGGTTCCTGCGAAGATCCGATGGAAACCAGAAGAACATCTGTCGATGGCGCGCGTGCCCACAAAGAGGTCTCTGCATGCCACCTCTGGCATGCATGCCATAGGTTCACCATCACCGCCATAGGCTGTAGGGAGCTTTGGTTGCCTTCTCCCGGTGTCTAGCCTTGAAGTCTAAATTAGTCTAAATTGGTATTTCTGATTTCTGGAAGATTGCGAACAAAATTACTAAAAGGTGTGCCAATAAATTACCTGGATGTTTAGCAGAGAACGGGAAGCATTTTTCTCAGCGTGATCGGAGTGGGGGTCTCTCCGGAAGCTGGTGGGAGACCGTGAAAACAGGTGAAGGAATAAATTAGAAAAGGGGAGGGGGGAAGAAAAGAAAAGAAAGGTTGCTGGATAAACACTGTCTGGTTGTGGAGCAGATGTTCCCAAAACGGAGTTTATTTTAGAAGCCGGGTTGATGCATTTTGGAATGTGTTTATTTTGCTTTTGGGGTCATAGAAGCAATTAAGGTGAGGGAGAGGTGGGGTGGCAGACTTCTTGGAGCAGTGGTGAAATGTAAAATTTGTTACTACCGGTTCTGTGGGCGTGGCTTGGTGGGGGGGGTGTAATGTGACGGTGGGCGTGGCCAACTTTTTTTTTTTTAACTTTTAAAACCATGTTTTCTACAACCTTTTCAGCCGAAGAGGTTGTAAAAAAAATGCTTTTAAAAGCCTCTGACGATCAGGCAACTCAGCTGGGATCGTCAGAGGCTTTTGAAAGCATTTTTTTCTACAACCTCTTCGGCCGAAGAGGTTTTAGAAAAAATGATTTTAAAAGCCTCTGACGATCCCTGCTGAGCCGCGCGATCATCAGAGGCTTTTTTTTTTTTACTTTTAAAAGCATTTTTCAGCCGAAGAGGTTGTAGAAAAAATGCTTTTAAAAATAAAAATAAAAGCCTCTGATGATTGTGCAGCTCAGCTGGGAATGGGGGGGGGGCAGGGATTTTTGCTACCCGTTCTCCGAACCACCCGCCACCAGGGCAATCCGGTCCAAACCGGGAGCATTTCACTCCTGTCTCGGAGTTATGTGAAAGGATGGAGGGTCTGGGAAGAGAAGAAGATAAAGAGGAGGTTTTATTCCTTCCGTGAATTGGCGAGAAGGGTCTGAGGGTCAGGATTGAGGGCTTCTACAACAGGACCACGGAGAGGACGAAACAGTGAGATTTGAGTAAATATTTGAGATGTTGAGCAGGGGTGGGAAGTAGAATCTTTATCTTCGCAGCTGATTAGCGGATTGCCGCGCCTCAGCTGTTTTAATTCCCTAGCACTAAGGCGGAAGGTGATTTTTCGTTGAACTGCGCGCCCACGCGTGATCACCGAATCGGTTGTTAAACCGGAAGGATCCCACCACTGATATGGAGATAGATGGAGATGTTTTGCATCCATCCTCTCAGAATAAGGAGGTTGAGAATAAGCCCACCTGGTAACAGCCCATCTCTTGGGAACAGGTCCTCCTCCTACATCTGGAGGGCCAGTTTGGTAAAGAGAGCTAGCTTGGTCAAGAGGTTAAGGCACAAGGCTAGAAAGTGAGAGACGGTGAGTTCTAGTCCCTCCTTAGGCATGAAAACCAGGTGGATGACTTTGGACCAATCACTAGGAGACTGTGAGTTCTAGTTCCGCCTTAGCCATGGAAACCAGGTGGATAACTTTCAACCAATCACTAGGAGACTGTGAGTTCTAGTACCTCCTTAGGCATGAAAGCCAGCTGGGTAACTTTGGCCCAATCACCAGGAGATTGTGTGTTGTAACCCCACTTTAGGCATGGAAACCAGCTGAGTAACTTTGATCCAATCACTAGGAGATGGTGAGTTCTGGTCCTACCATAGGCATTGAAAGCCAGCTGGACGACTTTGGGCCATTCACCAGGAGACGGTGAGTTCTAGTCCCACCATAGGCATTAAAGCTGACCAGTCCTAAATCACTTTCCCAGTACTGTTGTAACTCCGAACAGTCACTAAATGAATGTTTATAAGTCGAGGACTACCTACAGGAAAACAATCTGTGCCCTCATGGGGTTTTTTCCCCCCCCCCAAATATGAGGAAGACATTGAAGGAGCCGAGAAAAAAAAAGTTTAGCAACTTGTCTTTTAAAAAATTGCCCTGTTTTCCATAGTGACAGTAGTTACCCCGTAGGATCCTTTGTCAGATGTGATGACAGCTCCCAGCTTTCAAATCTTTCAGAAGGGATTAGAGACCTCTGTAGATGACAGACCCAGGGATGGCAACCTGCTGTGATAACTACATATTCCATCCAAGATTAAATGAAGCTCTGGATTGAAGTCCCCGGAGAACAAAAGAGATAAAGAGATGCCTCGTTTGGCGTTTCTGATGAGACAAATTCTTCTCTTCCCTCCCCAGGAGACCCTCTTTGTAACTCACTTGTAATATATATATATATATATATATATATATATATATATATATATATATATATATATATATATATATATATATATAATGCAAATTGCTATATATACATACATACATACACATACATACATACATACATACATACATACATACATACATATATATATAAGCCCAGAATCGAGTGGATGTGATTCTATTGAGCTAGGGCTGCAGAAAAACCTTGGTTACGTAGGAAAAACCTGGCTAGAGGAAAAACACACACACACACACACACACACACACACACACACATAGCAATTTGCATTTTACAATTTGCATTTTTTTAAAAAAATTCTTGCCCTTTGCTTCGCTCCTATCAATTACGTTGAACATATGATGAAACGGTTGCAGGAACTGGGCCTGGCTAGTCTAGTGAAGAGAAGGACCAGGGGGGACAGGATAGCAAGTCTTCCGATATTTGAGGGGCTGCCACAGAGAGGAGGAAGGGGGTCGAGCTATTCTCCAAAGCACCTGAAGGCCAGACAAGGAATAATGGATGGAAACCGAACAAGGAGAGATTCAACCTAGAAAGAAGGAGGAATTTTCTGACAGTGAGAACAATCAACCCATGGAACAGAAATTGCCCTCGGAAGTTGTGGGAGATTTTTTGTCTTCTCCATATTACCAAACAATTCCAGGTGCTTTGCAGACTTCTTACTCAGGGTTGTGTTCAGCATTATCTGTACCATTTCATCTGACCTCTGCCCGTTTACACCTCACAATCATATTTAACACCGATACACTGATTTTCTATTTTGAACCTTTTTAATGCACTGACATCCTTGCAGTGCTAATTGCTTCCAGTTCCTGTTGTGTAAATAGCACAGCGCTGGGCTATTATTTGTGTTTTCTAATGTAATATATATATATATTTTTAAAGGGAGATGTAAAGCTCAGGAAAGGATCTTACTTAAGCTTTGGGCTTTAAGAAACAGGCTTCAGATAAATAGCAGAGGTAGACCTCTTCGGGTGCTATCTGCTTAGATAAAACCAGACTGACACATGGATGATAGGCAGGGCCCAGAATAGCCATGTAACTGATAAGGAGCATGTTTACAGTCACAATTATCACAACGGCAATGGAATACGGGGCTGTTATCTTTTCCCATTGAAATGACAGGGAAGCCTTTTTCGATAATAGCAAGCGTCCTATTTAGGCGAGACCAAGGTCCCTGCTAAATACGGCATTTGCATGCAAATTCGTTTCCTTCCTTCCTTCCTTCCTTCCTTCCTTCCTTCCTTCCTTCCTTCCTTCCTTCCTTCCCTCCCTCCCTCCCTCCCTCCCTTCTTTCCCTCCCTCCCTTCTTTCCTTGTTTCCTTCCTACCTACCTCCCTTTTTTCCTTTTCCTTCCTTTTTTCTTTTCTTTCCTTCCTCCCTTCTTACTTTCTTCCCTCCCTCCCTCCCTTCCTTCTTCCCCTCCCTCTTTCTTTTCCTTCCTTCTTTCCCTCCCTTCCGCCTTTCCTTGTTTTCTTCCTTTTCTTTTCCTTCCGCCCTTCCTTTTCCTCCCTTCCTTCTTTCCTTCCCTCCCTCCCTCTTTTCCTCCCTTCCTTCTTTCCCTTCCTTCCTTCTTTCTTTCTTTTCCTTCTTTCCCTCCATCCCTCTCTCCCTTCCTTCTTTTCCTCCTTTCTTTCTTTCTTTCTTTCTTTCTTTCTTTCTTTCTTTCTTTCTTTCTTCATATTTTAGAACCACCCATCTCCCTCAAAGAGAGGGACTGGGTAATGTACCATAGATAAATAAATTCAAGACAAACCAACCGTCTCAAGGTTGTTTTGACATTCCTTACGCCGATTGTGGAATTTGCCGGTTCCCTGTAAGTCATCCATGTTTCGGCTTTAAAGAAGGAATTGAAGGCGCACCTGTTTTGCCATAGCTGGCACCCAGGAGATGCATATGCCATTCACTGAATAGCAATAGCAATAGCCTTATATACTTATATACTGCTTCACAGTGCTTTCCAGCCCTCTATAAGAGGTTTACAGAGTCAGCCTCTTGCCCCCAACAATCTGGGTCCTCAGAACAATGGAAGACTGAGCCAACCTTGAGCTGGTCAGGATCAAACGGCTGGCAGAGGGCAGAGTTTGCCTGTAATGCTGCATTCTAACCACTGTGCACCAAGGAAGGAAGGAAGGAAGGAAGGAAGGAAGGAAGGAAGGAAGGAAGGAAGGAGAAAAGGAAGAACAAAGCAATAGCACTTAGACTTATATACCGCTTTACATTGCTTTCCAGCGCTCTCTAAGCGGTTTACAGAGTCAGCATTATGTCCCCAACAATCTGGGTCCTCAATTTACCGACTTCGGAAGTCAACCTTGAATCGGTCAGGATCAAACCCTTGGCAGTGGGGCAGAATTAGCCTGCAATTCCGCATTCTAACCACCGTGCCACCACAGCACTATTTGAATGCTGTTTTTCTGTCTCTCCCCAGGCAGGTTTCATACCCCAATTTGGAGGGATATCCCTCCTTGATTTTTGTGGTAGCTATTAGGAGGCAAACATATTAACAACTTAAGCCCACAAAGGTGACCTTGTATGAGAAGTGCAGGCTGTTTAAGTTTCCCAGCAGATGAGCACTGCAGCAGATTAGAGCGAGCTCATGTCCTGTGAACATTTGTTTGAAAGCACAAGGATTTCTGAACAGAAGAAAAAATAAAATAAAATTTCCATGAACCTCTTCTCTCTTGGATTCTTCCCCTGGCCCAACTTTTGCACTAACAAAATCCCTGTCTTTCTCAAAGATACGACGATTGAGAGACACAATTTGATTTGCAGGTAGAGGTAGTTCTCAACTCGCAGCCATTCATTTAGTGACCATTTGAAGTTACGGCGGCACTGTAGAAGTGACTTATGAGCTGTTTTTTCACACTTGAAAACCATGGTAGCATCCTCCTGGTCCCGTGATCAAAATTTGAACGCTTGGCAATTGGTTCATATTTATGACGGTTGCAGTGTCCCGGGGTCACGCGATCCTCTTTTGCAACCTCCTGACAAGCAAAGTCAGTGAGGAAGCCAGTGTCAACTCGCAAAGCATCCCTGGCCTGCTCTCAAGTTGCCATAGACTAGGGGGATGGGAAAACGACGAAGCAGCACGGCAGCCAAAAACAAAAGCACATTCTAGGCATATCTCTCTCAAGGCTGTCTCCCAGGGTTACCCACAGCGGCCGGAGAGGAGTGATCTCTACAACCTGCAAAATTGCTCCATTGGTGAATGTGACTGATGACACACAATGGGGGGAGGGGGGGGAACAGGGCCGCTGTGGGTAACCCTGGGAGACAGCCTTGAGAGAGATATGTCTGGAATGTACTCCTGTCTTTGGCTGCCGTGCTGTTTCATTGGTTTCCCATCCCTCCCTGGCCTATGGCAATTCAAGAGCAGGCCAGGGATGCTTTGCGAGTTGACATTAACCTTGTTGGGTAATGAAAGGTCTGCCAGAAAACAACCCTTAGAGAGAGGACCAAGGAGCTCAAAGTTGTCATCATCCTCCTCCTCTTCTTTGTGAACCCCTTTCCCTTCTAACTGATGATGTAACCTTCTTGGGTAATGAAAGGTCTGCAAAAAAACACACACACACACACACACACACACACACACAAGAGCACCAGGACCTCACGGAAATTATCTTGGCTTCTTCTTCTTCTTCCATCAGTTTTTTTGAAAAGCAAAAGACCTTTTTAATTAAAATGTCTGTTGGGGAGGAAGACCTGAGCCTTCCCATTTTGTTGGACTCAAGAGCACTCCCGCTTTTACAACCTTCTGCTAATAAGATAATGGCTTGTCCCTTTCTTGGCCTAATAATTTTACAGCCGAGCTGTCCAAAAATAAGCACTTGGAAATGTCAAGATGCTTTTATCCTCCAGCGCTTCCTCCTTCCCCCCCCCCACTTGGTGTTTTATGACATGAGTCTGACAAAAGGATCCTTCATGTTTTGACAGCTCCCATCAAGGAAGGGTTGTGTGGGATAAAATGGGCTGACGTCAGGACCCTGGACAGGGCAATGTTGGCTGAGAATGGCTGTCTCAGCCAAGTTGAGAAGACATCTAAAACCGTAGGAAGACTGACTGGGTTGTCTTTGCTCTCTTTCTTAGGAAATGGAATTGGAATAGGGATAGGAATAGAATTAGAATTAAGAATGGAATGGAATGGAATGGAATGGAATGGAATGGAATGGAATGGAATGGAATAGAGAGGAGGAGGAGGAGGGAAAGGAGAGAGAAGAATGGTAGAAACAAAAGGAATGGAATGGAATGGAATGGAATAGAATATGGGATAGAATAGAATGGAATGGAATGGAATAGAGAAGAGGAGGAGGAGGAGGGAAAGAAGAGAGAGAAGAATGGTAGAAGCAAAAGGAATAGAATAGAATGGAATGGAATGGAATAGAATAGAATAGAATATGGAATGGAATGGAATAGAATATGGAATAGAATATAATGTAGAGTAGAGTAGAATAGAATAGAATAGAATAGAATGGAATGGAATGGAATGGAATGGAATGGAATGGAATGGAATGGAATGGAATGGAATGGAATGGAAAGAATGTCTTCTAGTCCATCCCCCTCCTGAAATTTACCATTTCAGACAAGTGGCTGTCCAGACAAGCGGTTCGAATCCCTAGTGCCGCGTAAACGGGGTGAGCTCCCGTGACTTGTCCCAGCTTCTGCCAACCTAGCAGTTCGAAAGCAGGTAAAAAAACTGCAAGTAGAAAAATAGGGACCCCCTTTGGTGGGAAGGGAACAGCGTTCCGTGCACCTTTGGCATTGAGTCATGCCGGCCACATGACCACGGAGACGTCTTCGGACAGCGCTGGCTCTTCGGCTGCCCCCTAGAGTCGGGAATGACTAGCACATATGTGCGAGGGGAACCTTTACCTTATCGATTGGCAAATGTGTCTTGAAACTTTAGGCATTTGACCCCACTTTCTACATCATTGTCTTCTTCTCCCTTTGCTTATCGATCTCCTCATTTCTCCTTTGGAACTTAGCCTAAACGGCTTCATTCTTCTCCTTTTAGAGCAGATCTTTTTATGGCTCACTCACCTCCCCCTCCCCAAAAATGTATTTGGGGTTGCTGCCGTGTGGAATTTTCTTGCCCAGCTCTGGTGGGACGATGAAATGTTTTGCTTCTGGGTAAATCCAAGTCAATCTCTTGTTGTGAAGAAGGAAAGCAGGGTGAAAAATTGGCTAAAACAGATATTTCCCCCCCCCCTCCTCTTATCTGCTTATTTTCAAATGCATGGTGTCCGTCGGAGGTTATAAATAACATGCGTCAAGCTTTGGCGTCAAGCTTCAAAAATTTGCGGGGTGTTGTTACGCAGGCATACCAGACACCCACGGGTGTCAGACGTTTCACAGAACATGCTGTGTTTACCCTGTTCTTTCGACAACATGTGTTTGTGTTATTAAAGGGTGGCTGGTTTTAATTCCGCCCCCTTGGTGAGCCGAACGCCCGTATGGATCTTTAGCCAAATGGCATGACGAGGACTTTGAGGGTGGGTGGTTTTGAAGCAAGATAATCTGTAGCTTCTCTTCTGTAAAGGAAGGTTGTCTTTCATGAACTTTTGCTATTAAGGTCAAAGCTTTCGATCCAGAGCAAGGGGGTCAAGCTCAAGGCCCAGGAGACAGATCCAGCCTGCAGGGTGCTTAGATGTGGCCCATGGGGCCGTACTGGAGCCAGCGAAGGAGTGGCATGTGGTGCCTCTGCCAGTGTGGCCCTCCCGAGCTCCATTTTCATTGGCGGATGTCCAGGATGCGAGGGGTCTGTAGATATTTTCACAGCCCTTTTTTTGACTCCTGCTGTATACAGGTCCTCAATGGAAGGCCGGTTGGTGGCCATTGTTTTTTTCTGCAGTTCTAATTATCCTCTGAAGTCTGTGCCTCTCTTGTTGGGTTGCAGAGCCAAACCAGACAGTTATGGAGGTGCCAATGACAGACTCAATAATTCCTCTGTAGAACTTGATCAGCAGCTCCTTGGGAAATTTGAAGAAGAGGATGTTGGCTGAGATAGGCGTAGATCTTTTGCAGAAGACTTCCAAGGTCCTTGTGAAGGATACCAAATGATGGCCAAAGGCTCATCCCCTTATTCCTTTGGGTTGGGATTGGCACTGGTGGAAAAGTGTGGGTGTAAAATAACCTTCCCTGCAGCCTTCTGTCAGGTTTCGAGGTCGTCTCAAATAAATTGCATTTCAAACAAAGTCTTTGATGAAAAACTCCCATTTATTTAGCACGACATTCTAACTGCGACTCCATTGCAGCCAACACTGACTTCCAGACCCAAAACCCTCCCTTTCCATTCCCCACTCCTCTGCACTCATTGGCCATCTTCCAAGTCACTCTATCCCTAATCTACTGCTCCAGCTCAAAGGAATTTCCCCCCTCCCATCCCATCTCCTAGGGGATATTATCTCCAAGGAAAATAAGTAGGTGAAAAGTCAGACGTCCCTTTCCAGATGCCTCCGCTTCTCCTTTTTATGTCAGCACTAGAGTAAATGCAGCTTGAAGTGCTGACACCTACGGGGGTTCCCAAAAATAAATTATATCTGTGTTCTTCTCTCTCTCTCTCTCTCTCTCTCTCTCTCTCTCTCTCTCTCTGCCTCGCAGGTAACCAAGATGGTCAAGACTGTCACAACCAGAACTGTGCGCCAAGTCCCCCTCGGTCCAGACGGCCTCCCTACAATGGACGGATCCTCCCCCATGGGTAGTTACACTGACTCCATAGACAGAAGGCAGGTCAAGAACGGAGAACGGTACATCACCCCCCAGGCATCGTCCACTCTGAACCGAGCTTACAACAGCTACAATGATTCCTACCCGGAGAGTCACGACGGCCAATATCGTTCTTTTGTAAGCCACAATGGTTACGGCGACCTGCCGGACAATTACGGAAGCTTGTCTCGGAGTGTCAATTACCGGCCGCATTATGCCTATGTACCGGGGAACAATTACCGGCCCGAGGATGGTAGCTTCACTTTGCCAAGCAGGAGGGATAACTATGGACCTCTGGCTCAGCCTCAGGTGCCGACGGGCAGCAACGCAGACTTGAACCGCTCCCAGCCGGAACGGTTCCAACCGGAGCCGTATGGGCTGGAGGACGATAACCGCAGCCTCGGAATTGACGACGAAGGTTATGAACTCGATCCAGAGTACTCGACGGTGAATCGGAGAACGTCGGCTGGGATCCCGGAGAGAGGGAGACCTCACAAGGGAAGGTAAATACACAGTTAGATGGTCTGGTGTAGGAAGGTTGTTGTAGGACTCTTGTCCTGCAGGATCAGTGGAAATTCTGCTTGGTTTGGACTTGCAGGAGAAGTTGAGGGCTGGTAATGGAGAAGACCTCATTATTATAGGTCACCGTTCTAAGATTATTTATAGTACCTTCTCAAGAATGTTTGTGCTTGTCTGGGGTTTCTTTTCCTACTCTTGTTTAGAATTCTTTCTTGGCCAAATGTGATTGGGCACACAAGGAATTTGTCTTTGGTGCATATGCTCCAGAGGTGGGTTTCAGCAGGTTCTGACCAGTTCTGGAGAACTGGTAGCGGACATTTTGAGTAGTTCGGAGAATCGGTAGTAAAAATTCTGACTGGTCCCACCCCCATCTATTCTCTGCCTCCCAAGTCCCGGCGGATTGGGAGGAAATGGGGATTTTGCAGTAACCTTCCCCTGGAGTGGGGTGGGAATGGAGATTTTACAGTATCCTTCCCCTGCCATGCCCACCAAGCCATGCCACGCCCACCAAGCCACACCCACAGAACCGGTAGTAAAAAAATTTGAAACCCACCACTGATATGCTCTCAGTGTACATAAAAAGACAAGATACGTTCATCAAGAATCGTAAGGTACAACACTTAATGCAAAACTCGCTTAACGACGATTTCACTTAGCAACATAAAGAACGTGGGCCAGTCCTGGAATAGTTCCCTGGTTAGAGAGATGTTTAAGGCTGGGGCGTTGGTTTAATGTGAATCCTGGCAATTTCGGCTTATCAAGGTATTGATTGCTGGTGAAGAGGTGTGTATAAACAGAGAGCAAGCCCCACTCTCTTCTAGCACTGATGATGTTCCTCAGTCAGGTAATGAGATGTTTGCAAGAAAGCAAGCAGAGAGCACCATGAACCCAAATCTGTTAAATATTTGGAGGTGATATGTGTATGTGTGTAATATGAAAGTTTGATCATTGCATACGTTTTGGGAAGTTTAATGAGTGGTCTGTGCCCATCCCGTTCAGTAAGCTACAGATAGTCCTTGACTTGTGACCGTCAGCTGAATGAACTGCTCAAAGTTGCAACGGGGCTGAAAGAAGTGACGGACAGTTAGTCCTTGCATTTACGAACGTCGCACTTATGACCATTTGCAGCATTCCCTGCAGTGATTCACTTACCAACCGTGGCCAAAATGGTCGTAAAATCGGGCACAGCTCACTTAAACAGCCGTCCTGCTTAGTAACGGAATTTCTGGTCCCCGTTGTGGTTCTAAATCAAGGATTACCTTGACTTTTAGAACCACAAGGTAATATACTGAATATATTGTTGATGCCTTTGCACCTTTAAAGGATTGACTCAGCCTTCCATCCTTCCGAGGCAGGTAAAATGAGGACCCGGATTGTGGGGGGCAATAAGCTGACTGTATAAAAAAGAACACCGCTTTGGGGGGCGGGCAAAATCCCTACTAAGAAGGTATATACAAAAGTATGAAGGCTATTGCTTAACGCATTGTAAGCTGCCCTGAGTCTCTGGAGAAGGGCGGCATATAAATCGAACCAATAAATAAATAAATAAAAGATTGGAGGCTTTTTTTTTTTTTAATTTAAATTCGATCAGGGAACTTTATAAAGGCATTTAATTTGAACGCGCCTTGTCTCGACATAAATGAGCCAGCAAGGTCTCTCACCAACTTCAGGAATTCTCAAAGCAATTTTTACATGAATAAATTATCGTCTTGTCTTTCACCGCCGAAGGAAGTCTGGCAATCAGTAATGATTTTTTTCTTTTCTTTTATGTAATGGTGAAGGTCCCTGCTAATTAACCCTTGGTGGCAAAAAAATAATAATAATAATCTACTTTATTACTTTTCCTGAAAAGCAAAACTCGGCAAAAGGTTGGTAGATTGGGTTTCCCACTGTTCTGATCTAGGCTTCCTTAGAAAGCATATAGCACAATCTTAGTCCCAGCAAACCTCTTTAATTCATACGGCTGTGGATTATTGTCATTCCCAGTCCGAGAGGCTTCTCAAACAGTCTTTCAGGGGAGTGTTTACAAACACCCACTTTATCTCCCTTGGAATGCTGCCAGAGAACTAATTGCCATATGCAAGGCAAGGCCAAACTTAGCACAGAGTCAAACAGAACTTTTCAGAGCTTTTACCTGTAAAAGCTTCCTGTAAAAGCTCATGTCCCATTTGCTTCTCTTTTATGTCTTAATGGGAGAGGCCAATCATCTCCAAGCCTTACTCCCAAGTCGACCCTGTTTTCTTAATTGTTCCTGTCTTCTGGCAGCTCTGCGCATGCACACACTGGGAACAGGCTTCCGCTGTTCTTCTGCCTCGCTGACATCAGACTCCGGAGACTCCAGAGGCAACAAAGAAGTACCAAATGGCCTTGGCCCCCTCTCTGCCTCCAACTCAGAGCCCTCATCCGAGCCTTCCCCAGATTCCAGGACTGGCCCACGTTCCTCCCCAACCTCCTCACTATCTGCTGTCAGCTCTGCTGGCCACTGGCGGGCCACAACCCTCCCTCCCACAAAGCTGGTGAATAGGAGGGGAAGGGATCGCAACTTTGTGGGCGAAATTTATTATCGTGACAATATATAGATAGTCCTTGACTTACGACCACCATCGAGACCAAACTTTATGTTGCTAAGTGAAACCATCGTTAAGCAAGTTTTGTCCCCTTTTCCGACTTTTCTTGACACCGTTGTTACCGTAAATCACCATAGAGGCTGAATTGGTAACCCCGTTGTTAAGTGAATCTGGCTTTCCCGTTGAGTTGGTTTGTCAGGAGGTTGCAAAAGGGGATCACGTGATCCCGGGACACTGCAACCGTCCTAAATACGAGTCAGTTGCCAAGCCTTTGAATCAGGGGTGAAATCTAGCAGGTTCTGACAGGTTCTGGAGAACCGGTAGCAGAAATTTTGAGCAGTTCGGAGAACCGGTAGCGGAAATTTTGAGCAGTTCGGAGAACCGGTAGTGGAAATTTTGAGCAGTTCGGAGAACCGGTAGTGGAAATTTTGAGCAGTTCGGAGAACCGGCAAATACCACCTCTGGCTGACCCCAGAGTGGGGTGGGAATGGAGATTTTGCAATATCCTTCCCCTGCTACAGCCACCAAGCCACACCATGCCCACCAAGCCACGCCCACAGAACTGGTAGTAAAAAAAAAATTGGATTTCAACACTGCTTTGAATGTTGACCACATGACTGCAATGGTTATAATTGTGAAAAGGGTCATAAGTCACTTTTTTCAGTGCCATTGTAACTTTGAACGGTCGCTAAATGAGCTGTTGTAAGTCGAGGACTGCCTGTAGATGGGTTGCTCTGTCTACCCCCCCCCCTTCTGCTTTGGTAATAATGTTCAGAGGTTAGATCTAGACCAGGAAGTATGGACTCAACTCCCCACTTAGCCAGAGATCCCTTGCTGTAGGGATGACCTTAAATCGAGCACATGTTCTCAATCTTAATCTGTTGAAAATCATGGTCTCTTCCTTGCTAAATGGGAATTCCTAATCATCGTTACAAGACAGACAGTTTGGTGCAGTGGTTAAGGCATCAGGCTAGAAACCAGGAGACGATGAGTTCTAGTCCTGCCTTAGCCATGAAAACCAGCTGGATGGATGGACCCATCACCAGGAGAATGTGAGTTCTAGTCCCACCTTAGCCCTGAAAGCCAGTTGGGTGACTCTAAGCCCATCACTGGGTGATGATGAGTTCTAGTCCTGTCTTAGCCATGAAAGCCAGTTGGGTGACTCTAAGCCCATCACTGGGTGATGATGAGTTCTAGTCCTGTCTTAGCCATGGAAGCCAGCTGGGTGACTCTAAGCCCATCACTAGGTGATGATGATTTCTAGTCCTGTCCTAGCTATGAAGTCAGGTGGGTGACTTTGGACCAATGACCAGGAGTCTGTGAGTTCTAAACCCATCTTAAGTATGAAAGCTGGATGGGTGACTTTGGACCGATCACTCTCTCTCAGACCAATGCACTTCACAGGGCTCTTGTGGCAAAAAGGTGGTGTATTGGATATGTTCTTCACCTTGAGTTATTTATAGGGAGGGGAGGGGAGGGGAGGGGAGGAAGTCCCAGCTATTGGAAAAAGCTACGTTCTAGATTGTGAATTCCCGTGTAAGAATGGATCAATTTAATAAATTTAGACTTGCGTCATGAACTAATGGAAGTTCCATCTTTGGATTATAATATGCAACTCCAGTTATAGGCCTAGTTATAGTTATACCCCAAATCAACAAGGAGATGAAGGACCCAAAATAGGACCGTCCATCCATCCATCATCCATCCATCCATCCATCCATCCATCCATCCATCCATCCATCCAACTATCCTTCTATCTGTATCTGCTCTCACTCTCTCTCAGCTATCATCCATCCATTCTTCTATCTGTATCAGCTATCCATCAGCTCTCTCTCTCTCTCAGCTATCATCCATCCATCCATCCATCCATCCATCCATCCATCCAACTATCCTTCTATCTGTACCTGCTCTCACTGTCTCTCAGCTATCATCCATCCATCCATCCATCCATCCATCCATCCATTCTTCTATCTGTATCAGCTATCCATCAGCTCTTTCTCTGTCTCTCGGCTATCATCCATCCATCCATCCATCCATCCATCCATCTATCCATCCATGAATTCTCATCCTTCTTTTTTTTTCTTGCATTGGACTGGTTTGATTATTGAAGCTCAGATTTATTTATATTTTTGTCCCGTAGATCTCAAAAGCTGGAGGAGCAAATGTTATCAGAACTAAGGCTCCCTTGTCTTCTCAGTTAGCCACATAGGATCCCGTTCGCCTGATATACCGCCTGCTTCTGTTAACTTCTGACAATATCCATTAGCCGAGACTGTCAGCTGTCAAGATATCACCCAGACATCCGTTTCTCCACTTAGTGGAGAAACGTTTGGCTGATTTACTCTTCTCCCCCCTTTTCTGGTTATACCGAGGTTGGAGAGAGGAAGAGTGTGTCCAAGAGCTTTCCTTCCATTTAGAAATGAGCCGAAGGATCGATTTTCAATAAGGCTTGAAAGGTTAATAATTCTACCGACAAATGGAACTTAGCCTGTAGATAAAAAACCCCGCTGGCGGAGGAACTTTGAAAGAAGATTTTTCTTGAGAGCACAGGTAGCTCTCGATTTACAACAGTTCATTTAGTGACCATTCAGAGTTACGACAGCACTGGAAAAAAAAAGCCACTAAGTTTTCTAACACTTAGGATCCCGGGACGCTGCAACCGTCATAAATATCAACCAGTTGTCCAACAATCTGAATTTTGATCACATGATTCCGGGGAATCCTGCAAAGGTTGTAACTCTGAAAAACGGTCATTTTTTTCAGTGCCGTTGTAACTTTGAAACGGTCACTAAATCAACTGTTGTAAGTCGAGGGCTTTGGAATACTGAATCCAGTTTTGGTTGCCATGATGTAAAAAAGATGTGGAGACTCTAGAAAGAGTGCAGAGAAGAGCAACAAAGATGATTAGGGGACTGGAAACTAAAACGTAGGAAGAACAGTTGCAGGAATTGGGTATGCCTAGTTTGATGACGAGAAGGACCAGGGGAGACATGAGAGCAGTCTTCCAATATCTCAGGGGCTGCCCCAAAGAAGAGGGAGTTAAGCTATTATCCCAAAGCACCTGAGTGCAGGACAAGAAGCAATGGATGGAAACTCATCAAGGAGAGAAGCAACCTAGAACTAAGGAGAAATTTCCTGACAGTTGGAACAATTAATCAGTGGAACAACTTGCCTCCAGAAGTTGTGAATGCTCCAACATTGGAGGCTTTTAAGAAGAGATTGGATAGCCATTTGTCTGAAGTGGTGTCGGGTTTCCTGCCTAGGCAGGGGGTTGGACTAGAAGACCTCCAAGATCAATTCAGAGCCTTGGTGGCAGCAGACTAAAGTGCCATTAAGTAGCACCAGCTGCCTGCAATTATTGCAAGTTCGAATCTCACCAGGCTCAAGGTTGACTCAGCCTTCCATCCTTTCGAGGTAGGCAAAATGAGGACCCGGATTGTGGCAGTAAACTGACTTTGTATAAAAAAAAGAACAAGAAAAAGCCCGAAAGCCCTACTAAGCAGGTATATACAAAAAGTATGAAGGCTATTGCTTAACGCATTGTAAGCCGCCCAGAGTCTCCGGAGAAGGGCGGCATATAAATCGAACCAATAAATAAATAAATTGAATTATTCTATTCTATTCTATTCTATTCTATTCTATTCTATTCTATTCTATTCTATTCTATTCTATTCTATTCTATTCTATTCTATTCTATTCTATTCTAGACCCTTTGTGTGATTCCTGGTTTTTATGAACTGGATTTTGCTCAGGGCATCTCATTTCTCCTGCTTGCACAACACAGAGCAATCCATTTCTGAACTGGTGATGATTCAAGTAAACTGGTTGCAGCCTTGTTCCTTGTCCTAATTCCGGCTGGCTGTTTTCCACCAGTCTCTAACCAGGCAGGTAGCTGGTTCTTTGCGCCGTGCTCCCTCTCCCTCCCTCCCTCCCTCCCTCCCTCTCTCTCTCTCTCTCTCTCTCTCTCTCTCTCTCTCTCTCTCTGCCTGCCTCTTTCTTCTCACTGTTGACCCAGTTTCCGAAGAAGCTCGCATTTGAATGTAGATTGGGAGGTGGCGAGAGGAGAGAAACGGCCGGTTCAGAAAGCGCCTGCAAATATAAATTAGTGCACAAAAGCAGATTTCCCGTCTGCCTGCGTGCCTGGAAAATTTATATGCCCGAGCTAATTTTGATCCCGTGATAATTGCCCAAAGAAAGCTGCCGCTGAGCAGAGATTCAAGGAAAACGATCCATATCTGGAATGGAAAACCTGAAGCATCTGAGAAACCTACACCAGGAGATAACAGAATAACAAGAGTTGGAAGGGATCTTAGAGGTCTTCTAGTCCAACCCTCTGCTTGGGCAGGAAACCCTACACCACTTCAGACAAATGGTTATCCAACATCATCTTAAGAACTTCCAGTGTTGGAGCATTCACAACCTCTGGAGGCAAGTTGTTCCACTGATTAATTGTTCTAACTGTCAGGAAATTCCTCCTTAGTTCTAAATTGCTTCTCTCCTTGATTAGTTTCCACCCATTGCTTCTTGTCCTGCCCTCAGGTGCTTTTGGGAATAGCTTGACTCCCTCTTCTTTGGGGCAGCCCCTGAGATATTGGAAGACTGCTATCATGTCACCCCTAGTCCTTCTTTTCATCAGACTAGACATACCAAGTTCCTGCAACCGTTCATTGTATATTTTAGCCTCCAGTCCCCTAATCATCTTTGTTGCTCTTCTCTGCACTCTTTCTAGAGTCTCCACGTCTTTTTTACATCGTGGCGACCAAAACTGGATGCAATATTCCAGGTGTGGCATTATAAAGTGGTATTGCAAAATCTCCATTCCCACCCCACTCCAGGTGAAGGATACTGCAAAATCCCCATTCCCCACCCCACTCCAGGGGAAGGATACTGCAAAATTTATTTATTTTATTTTATTATTATTTTTATTAGTTCGATTTATATGTCGCCCTTCCCCGGAGACTCAAGGCGGCTTACAATGCATTAAGCAATAGCCTTCATACTTTTGTATATACCTGCTTAGTATATTGCAAAATCCCCATTTCCCGCCCCACTCCAGGGGAAGGATACTGCAAAATCCCCATTCCCCGCCCCACTCCAGGGGAAGGATACTACAAAATCCCCATTCCCGCCAGACTCCAAGGGAAGAATACTGCAAAATCCCCATTCCCTCCTCACTCCAAGGGAAGGATACTGCAAAATCTCAATTTCCACCCCACACCAGGGAAAGGATATTGCAAAATCTCCATTCCCACCCCACTCTGGGGCCAGCCAGAGGTGGCATTTGCTGGTTCTCCGAACTGCTCAAAATTTCCGCTACCGGTTCTCCAGAATCTGTCAGAACCTGCTGGATTTCACCCCTGGTTTTAGCCTCCAGTCCCCTCATCATCTTGGTTGCTCTTCTCTGCACTCTTTCTAGAGTCTCCGCCTCTTTTTTTTTTTAATATCCTGGCGACCAAAACTGGATCACCAGGATGTCCGTTCTCATGGATGCTCCCAAGCCGTGCGCTTTGCTGGGTCTGATCCTGGATGGAAAATAATACATCCATCTTGATTACTAGCCAATTGACTGTCCCCTCCCTTCGCACTTTTGTTGAAGTCCACCTTTTGTCTCTTCAAGTTGGCATGTGTCACTAGAAGCCAATCCTGTTTTAATTATGTGTTGAGAGGAAAAAGGCCGTAATCTTGGGCTTGTCATAAAGACTTGAGCAGATGGCTTTCGATGGTCCGCAGCGTGGGGTGGAAGCATTACACCTCATCTGCAGCTGTTCCCCTGCAACTGGCGTTGAGTGATATACCACCGTTGAACCTGGGAGATCCATAATGGTCTGTTGGTTGGTTCTCTTTGATAATACTGTCTGCCGTAGACGAAACCGCTTCTATGCTCTGCTTGCCTTCACATATCCTTGTTCTGACCCAGCTCCCCAAACATGACAACCCTCTGTATTTAAATCAATGATTCCTATATTAGGAGCACCAGCAGCCCCGGCAAAAAGTTTCTCTCTCACCGCAGGCTAACAAGTCTGTCCGGCAGGGAGATGAATAGTTGTCTGTGACGTCTATTCATCTCCGCCCCCTGACTTTTATCCCCAGAGCTAGAGTGGGACCTCGCTGGCAGCGGTGGCTCTTCCATCTCAAGGACCAGCCCATACATTTCCACTGCTCTCCTCTCCTCTGCCTACTGTGCATCTGCGTGTCAGGCACTGGACCCAGCTGTTCCTCCTCTTCCTCATCAGCCGCCTCCAGATCTGGGGGCTGTTGACTCTCCATCTGAGGGCTGACGGACGGAGAGACACTCTCTCTCTGACAGCTCCATTCCCTCTTCCTCCTCGGAGCTCTCAGGTTGCCTTGATGCTGACACTGACTCCTACACCGTCTCCTCCTCATCTGATTCGGCTGCCTGAGGGGCTGACAGGCCACAACAATCTTGCTAAGCCATGGTTGAACAAATAAACCACAGTTCGCCGAGACCACACGCCGCATGTAAAGTCTTAAGCTGTTTTTAGAGTTCGGCGTGCCAAGCCAAAACATCGAGTGACTTAAGGTGATATGTCAAGTCAATCTCTGCCTTGGACAGTGGGATAAGACAGCATTAGACTGAATTAACCGTGATGTGTGAAATCTGACTATGATCACTGAAAGAGCCTTGGTAGTACAGTGGTCTAAAGCACCCTTTTATTAAAACCAGCTGCCTGCAATTACTGCAGGTTCGAATCTCGCCAGGTTCAAGGTTGACTCAGCCTTCCATCCTTTCTAAGGTAGGTGAAATGAGAACCCAGTTTGTGGGGGCAATAAGCTG
>NW_027256890.1:8486342-8516342 GCF_029215685.1 Pituophis catenifer annectens
TCTGGCAATGATCTAGCTGGGCGTGTATGTATAAGCCACGTTCGTAGGATCGTGGTCAGGACAGATTGTGGTCAGGACACGCTCCATGGAAAGGGATGTCTTTCGGCAGCCTTTCTGTTCCCAGCTGTTGTGGCCCCTCCAGCAGCCGAATCAAAGGAGGAGGAGGAAGAGGCATTGGAGTCAGGGTCAGCATCAAGGCAACCTGAGAGCTCCGAGGGGGAAGAGGGAATGGAGCTGGCAGAGAGAGAGAGGTGGAGCCTGGGCCGTCCATCAGCCCTCAGATGGAGAGTCAACAGCCCCCAGGTCTGGAGGTGGCTGATGAGGAAGAGGAGGAACAGCTGGGTCCAGTGCCTGACACGCAGATGCACAGTAGGCAGAGGAGAGGAGAGCAGTGGAAATTTATGGGCCGGTCCTTGGGACGGAAGAACCACTGCTGCTGGAGAAGCCCCACCCTAGCTCTGGGGATAAAAGGCAGGGGGCGGAGATGAATACATGTGGCAGACAACTATTCCTCTCCCGGCCGGACAGACTTGTTAGCCTGCAGTGAGAGAGAAACTTTTTGCCGGGGCTGCCGGCGCTCCTAATAAAGGAATCTTTTGAGTTCACGTCAGAGGGTTTGTCGTGTTTGGGGAGGTGGGTCAGAACCCCAGCAATGGCTCCTCCATCACCTACTCATTCTTTTCTGCTGCCCATGGTGATCCGTGACTTACGACCACAACTGAGCGCAAAATTTCCATTGCTAAGCGAGACAGTTGTTAAGTGAGTTTTGCCCCAGTTTATGACCTTTCCTTGCCATGGTTGTTAAGTGGATCTGGCTTCCCCCTTGACTTTGCTGGTCAGAGGGTCGCAAAAGGGGATTACAGGACCCCGGGACACTGTCACCGTCAATATATAAATATATAAATATAAATATATAAATTCTATTCTATTCTATTCTATTCTATTCTATTCTATTCTATTCTATTCTATTCTATTCTATTCTATTGTACCCTACTCCTATTCTATTCTATTTTATTCTACTCTACTCCACTCCACCTATTCTATTCTATTCTATTCTATTCTATTCTATTCTATTCTATTCTATTCTATTCTATTCTATTCTATTCTATTCCACCCTACTTCTATTCTACTCTACTCCTATTCTATTTTATTCTACTCCACTCCACTTCACTCCACTCCATTCCATTCCTTATTTCTATTCTATTCTATTCTATTCTATTCTATTCTATTCTATTCTATTCTATTCTATTCTATTCTATTCTATTCTATTCTTTCTATTCTATTCTATTCTATTCTACTCCCATTCCATATTCTATTCTATTCTATTCTATTCTATTCTATTCTATTCTATTCTATTCTATTCTATTCTATTCTATTCTATTCCATTCCATTCCATTCCATTCCATTCCACTCCACTCCACTCCACTCCACTCCACTCTACTCTACTCTAATTCTCTTCTTATTGTATTTTATTCTATTAATTCTATTCTACTCTACTCTACTCTACTCTACTCTACTCTACTCTACTCTACTCTACTCTACTCTAATTCTGTTCTTATTGTATTGTATTCTATTCTATTCTATTTTAACACCTCATCCTCTACTATGGTTCCTTTCTCAACAGGAGCTATGAGGATCCCATTGAGAGCGAAATCGTCAACGAGAGGATTCCCTACTTGCACGGCAGCTATGCGGCACCTTTGGCGCAACCCGAAAGGGGTAGCATGGCCAGCATCGACCGCCTGGGCAAGCGCTCCCCCTCCATTGACAGCATTCGCAAAGACCCCCGGTGGCGAGACCCGGATCTCCCCGAAGTCATCGCCATGCTCAGCCACCCCATCGATCCCGTGAAATCCAACGCAGCAGCCTACCTCCAGCATCTCTGCTATGAGAACGATAAGATCAAGAAGGACGTGAGACATCTCAAGGGCATTCCCATCCTGGTGGGTCTGCTGGACCATCCCAAGCCTGAGGTCCACCGCAAAGCATGCGGGGCCCTCCGGAACATATCCTATGGGAAGGATAATGAGAACAAAGTGGCCATCAAGAACTGTGATGGGATCCCAGCTTTGATCCGGTTGTTGCGCAAGACGAGTGACATGGAAGTACGAGAACTCATTACAGGTCAGTAGTTGGGATTGTTTCTTCTTCTTCCTCTCCTCCTCCTCCTCCTCCTCCTCCTCCTCCTCCTCCTCCTCCTCCTCCTCCTCCTCCTCCTCCTCCTCCTCCTCTTCTCCTCCTCCTCCTCCTCCTCTTCCTCCTCCTCCTCCTCCTCCTCCTCCTCCTCCTCTTCTTCTTCTTCTTCTCCTTCTCCTCCTCCTCCTCCTCCTCCTCCTCTTCCTCCTCCTCCTCCTCCTCCTCCTCCTCCTCCTCCTCCTCCTCCTCCTCCTCCTCCTCCTCCTCCTCCTCCTCCTCCTCCTCCTCCTCCTCCTCTTCTTCTTCTTCTTCTTCTTCTTCTTCTTCTTCTTCTTCTTCTTCTTCTTCTCCTCCTCCTCCTCCTCCTCCTCCTCCTCCTCCTCCTCCTCCTCCTTCTTTTCATTACATACTAGACATACCTAGTTCCTGCAACTGTTCTTTGTATGTTTTAGCCTCCAGTCCCCTAATCCTCTTTGTCACTCTTCTCTGCACTCTTTCTAGAGTCTCCACATCTTTTTTACATCATGGCAACCAAAACTGAATGCAATATTCCAAGTGTGGCCTTACCAAGGCCTTATAAAATGGTATTAATACTTCGCATGCGTGCTCCAGTTTGGGCACTCGGTTCCAAAAAGATTCGCCATCACTGTCCTAGATTAAAAAACACTGAGGTTTGTCCAGTCAGCAAACTCAAGCTGTTCTGGGTAAATTTGTCGGTTGATTCAGCCACAATTCATAACATTTTTGTTTATGCCTCAGTTTGGATGTGGTCTCCTGAGGCTCCGAGAGAACATTGCATCTCCGCTGCTCGTTTTCTGATTCACAACACAGAGCGGAATGGGAACAAGGAGGCCCTAAAGAAAAAGAAAATAACGATGTGAGAAGGCAGCATATGGCCTGGCTTTTCTCGGCGTGATAAAAACTAGGTGTGGCATAAGAGTTCCCAATGGAGATCGGGTTGCAACGAACTCATTACCCTCCCTTGGAGAACAGCTGGAGGAACTGAGCATCTTAAGTGGCTTTTCTTTCCCCTCGGGGTATTTATCGCAAAGTAATTCTTGGGAGAGTTTGACAATGGTTCAGAGCTTGGTGGCAAAGAAAGCCGTAAGTCTGCAGAGCAGAAATCCCATTTTTGGGTCTGCGTTGGAATTTGCAAGAGGGTCAAGGGTGAAATGCTACCGGTTCAGAACGGTTCGGGCGAACCGCTATTTAAAAAATGCTACCAGTTCGGGCAAACTGGTATTTCCAGCAATCAGATGGATAATGAACAGCTGTGACGTGCGATTTATATTAGCCAGAACAGAGGCGGGGTTCAGCAGGTTCTGACCAGTTCTGGAGAACCGGTAGCGGACATTTTGAGTAGTTCGGAGAACCAGTAGTAAAAATTCTACAGACATAAACTCAGAACCTCAGCTCCCTGCCCGCCCCCCCACCCCCCCCAGCAAATATTTTGGTGCCAGCTTATCTACAAGACAAAAGACCTTCAACTCCAGGAGGATGGGATTATCCTTCAGGGCAAAGCCTTTCAGCCACAATAGGAAATTGCCCTTCATTGAATCACCCAGCAAGATTTAACCAAGCCTGGGACACAGACAACCTCAGGTATGAAGGCATAGCCCCATGGGAGTCTGACTGCAACCAATAGGATAAGCTCAAATTCAAAGCTGAAGAGAGGGTATAAATCAATCTCTCCCCTCTCCCTCTCCCTCTCTCCCTCCCTCTCCCTCCCTCTCTCCCCCTCTCTCCCTTCCTCTCTCTCTCTCCCCTCTCCCTCCCTCTCCGTCTCCCTCTCTCCCTTGCTCTCTCTCTCCCCTCTCCCACCCTCTCTGTCTCCCTCTCTCCCTCCATCTCTCTCTCTTCCCTCTCCCTCCCTCCCTCTCCATCTCCCTCCCTCTCTCCCCTCTCCCTCCCTCTCCGTCTCTGTCTCTCCCTCCCTCTCTCTCTCTCTCTCTCTCCCCTCTTCCTCTCTTTCCCCTTTCCCTCTCTCCCACCCTCTCTCTCTCTCTCTCCCCTCTCCCTCCCTCCGGTCTCTCTCTCTCTCTCTCTCTCTTCCATGTGCTCAATTGCCCAGGACCCCAAAAAACTCATGTGGTCCTGTCCACCATTAAACCATCTTTCCAAACAGCCTCCATGTTTCCCAGCGTCTTTCTCCCCACTTGGAACTGAACCCAGATGGACACTTCCTTCCAACAATTTACCTTGCTAAACCTGGTTTATTAATTTTATTGACAATTAACCTTGTTAAACAAACCCCAGTGGTATGGCTTGAACATGACCCTCAGCCGACCACGTTATTATTATTATTATTATTATTATTATTTTTGCGTTTGGAAAGTGACCACTCGTTTCTCAGCCTTTGCAAAAAAACAAACAAACATACAGTCTCAGGTTTTTTTTTTTCAAGCAGCATTAGTCGGAATAATTTCCTGCCGATTTCAAAACACATCGGTGAGTTTAAGTAGCGTTCTGAGTCTCCACCGTACATTACAAAGACCAAACATTTGGATAAATCTTTCATTACCGGCTTTGCAAATTGAATTATTTGCAAATTGAATATGGAATGCAGCCTTTTCTCGTTCTCGAATTGCGCTCGGCAATTACAATCTTAAAATAATAGTCATAATAACCTTTTTTTTTTTTTTTTTTTTTGCTCTTGAATATGAGGATGGCGGTAGTTGGTCTTGAAATGCACTGGCTTGGAAATTTTCGGCCCTTTACGATAACTGCTTGGGAAGAAATCAAAGATAATTGCCTGGTTTTTGTGCATTTCTTGAGAACTAATCGCTGTGACGCTGAGCCAGAAGGAACAATAAGGTTTCCCCCCCCCCCCAATTCTTGTCATCTCACCATTTACTGGCCAGAGAATAATAGAATAACAGAGCTGGAAGGGACTTTGGAGATCTTCTAGTTCAAGCTTTTGCTCAAGCCAGGAGACCCTCCCATTTCAGGCAAATGGTTGTCCAATCTCTTCTTAAAAGTCTCCAAGTTTTGGAGCACCCAAAACTTCTGGAGGCAACTCAGGGGCTGCCCCAAAGAAGAGGGAGTCAAGCTATTCTCCAAAGCACCTGAAGACAGAACAAGAAGCAATGGGTGGAAATTTTGGGCTCCGTCGTGGTCGTAAGTCGAGGCCTACCTGTAGTAATGGTTGTGATGGTTGTAAAAGCAAGCCACCCACAGGACCGACCTGATTTTACATCCATTTGGAAGCATAATGCAGACGAGGACGGCCGTTACGTTCCATCAATCTGCAGAGAGAGAGAGAGAGAGAGAGAGAGAGAGAGAGAGAGAGAGAGAGAGGGAGAGGGGACTCGTTTGGAGGTCACATTGAATCGGGGTATGTTTTAAATCATCCGAGATCAGTTTGCCCTTTCTGGCTCTGGAGCTGAAGTGCCACTTAAGCATTGCAAGCGGTTGGAGATAAAATTCCGTTTGGGACATGTTTCTTTTAACAATACCCCTAAAAACGATTGAATGCCGTTGCCCTTGGGATGCGAGAAGGCCTTGACTCCTAAAAATATAAATTTTCCAATCCGGATTAGGAGATGGTTCAGGAACTTTTCTTTCCCGTCTGGTTTTTTTTTCATGGTTGGGTTTGATGGGAGTATTTGAGTTTCAATCAGCGGTGAAATCCACTGACCTTTGCTACTGGTTCGGGAACAGGAGCGCGGAAGGTTAAAAAAAAAAAACAGGATGTAATGACATCCCGGTGGGTGAATGGAGCCTCCCGCCCCCGGCGCTACAGGTTCAGCAAGCCAGATAGAACCGGGCGGATTTCACTGCTGGTTTTAATAGAAGAGAATATATGTAGCTCAGGGTTTAACTGTGGGGTCCTTGATGCTTTCTGAACTTGGTGGTTTTCTTGCAGATGTTTCATGACCAAACTAGGTAGTATCATCAGTGTTACCAGTGTTAGAAGGGGCTGCATTTGTGGAGGTGGAGGAGGAGGTCCTTGATGCTTTCTGAGCTTGGTAGTTTTCTTGCAGATGTTTCATAACCAAACTAGGGAACATCATCAGTATCTTGTTTCCTTTTTGGCGTCTTGATTATTTTTGAATGGCATGTAGATGTTGTTTATCTCGATGTGCCCGTTGATGGCCAATTTGTCCGAGTGCCAAAAAGGACTGCTCTGTTTGGATCACAGTATTTAAATCGCGTTGCTTTCCCCTTTGCAACATGACCCACAGGGCAAACCTAGAGCCAGTTTAGATTAGTGGGTAAGGCAGCAAACTAGAAAGTGAGCGATCGTGAGTTCAAATCCTCCCTTAGCCACGAAAGCCAACCGACAACACTCAATCCCAACCCACCTCGCGGGATGGTTGTGAGAAAAATAAGAGGAGCAAGGCATGTTAGATGTGTTCACCACCTTGAGTTATTTGTAAAAATAATAACGATGAGATACAAATAAACAAGGGACATGGTGGCTCAGTGGCTAAGACGCTTAGCTTGTCGATCGAAAGGTCGGCAGTTCAGCAGTTCGAATCCCTAGTGCCGCGTAACGGGGTGAGCTCCCGTTACTTGTCCCAGCTTCTGCCAACCTAGCAGTTCGAAAGCACATAAAAAATGCAAGTAGAAAAATAGGGACCGCCTTTGGTGGGAAGGGAACAGCATTCCGTGCGCCTTTGGCATTGAGTCATGCCGGCCACATGACCACGGAGACGTCTTCAGACAGCGCTGGCTCTTCGGCTTTAAAATGGAGATGAGCACTGCCCCCTAGAGTCGGGAACGACTAGCACATATGTGTAAGGGGAACCTTTACCTTTACAAACAAACAAATAAGCTTATACATGTTTTCCTGCTCATTTCTATCGACTGTTTTCCACTGTTTCGTCCTACTCAAGGCACCCTCTGGAACCTGTCATCTTACGAACCCCTCAAAATGGTGATCATTAACCACGGTCTTCAGACGCTGACCAATGAAGTGATCATCCCTCATTCGGGGTGGGAGAATGAGCCGAACGAAGATTCGAAGCCTCGCGACGCGGAGTGGAGTACAGTCTTCAAGAATACGTCAGGATGTCTGAGGTGAGAAACGGGGAGTCCGTACGGCAGTTCCATTGGCCAAAGGGAGGGAAACGGAAGCCGAAATGGCATTCAGTTAGTTCAGGTAACCAGATGGTGTAGGGACTCCTGCTTGGGCAGGGGGTTGGACTAGATGACCTACAAGGTCCCTTCCAACTCTGTTAATCTGAATCTTATCTGTTTTATAGTCGGTGCTGGGGAATATTTGGTTGAATTTAGCATAAACCTGTTTTGGTGTAAAATAGTCGCTCAGTGGCTAAGACGCTGAGCTTGCTGATCGAAAGGTCAGCAGTTTGGTGGTTCGAATCCCTAGTGCCGCGTAACAGGGTGAGCTCCCGTGACTTGTCTCAGCTTCTGCCAACCTAGCAGTTCGAAAGCAGGTAAAAAAATGCAAGTAGAAAAAATAGGGACCACCTTTGGTGGGAAGGGAACAGCGTTCCGTGCGCCTTTGACGTTGAGTCATGCTGGTCACATGACCACAAAGACGTCATCGGACAGTGCTGGCTCTTTGGCTTTGAAACGGAAATGAGCACCGCCCCCTAGAGTCGGGAACGACTAGCACATATGTGCGAGGGGATCCTTTGCCTTTACCTTTTAGTTACCTTTGCTTGTAGAGCTACAGTCTTGCATTCGAAGTAGGCAAATATATTCCGAGAAGAATTTTAAACTCAATATGGTCCAGAGTTACCCTGAGATAAGATGGGGGGCCAATACAATGAATGAATGAATGAATGAATGAATGAATGAATGAATGAATGAGAAAGAAAGAAAGAAAGAAAGAAAGAAAGAAAGAAAGAACAATGGATTGACACAGCCAGTTTGGGGGCGGATTAACTGTTTTATAGCTGATAAAGAGCATCTATCTATCTATCATCTATCCATCCACCCATCATCTATCTATCTATCTATCCATCCATCCATCCATCCATCCATCCATCCATCCATCCATCCGCCTGCCCGCCCGTCCATTATATCTATCTATCCATCCATCCATCATCTATCTATCTATCTATCTATCTATCTATCTATCTATCTATCTATCTATCTATCTATCTATCCATCTATCTATCCAGCCAGCCAGCCAGCCATCTGCCCGCCTATCCATTATATCTATCCATCCATCATCTATCTATCTATCTATCTATCTATCTATCTATCTATCCAGCCAGCCATGCACCCATCATCTATCTATCCATCCATCCATCCATCCGCCAGCCCATCTATCTATCTATCTATCTATCTATCTATCTATCTATCTATCTATCTATTTATCATCTATCTTATCTATCCACCTGCCCATCCATCCATCCATCCATCCATCCATCCATCCATCCATCCATCTTATTGCATTCTTTTCTGGACCTTTGAACCAACCAGCAGCAAGAACTGAAGTGGTGGTAGTTTAGGGGTAAAAAAAGATTGATTGACCTCATTTTGAGGCATTCTGTGTTACGTTTGATCAGTTTTTTAGGCCGATATAAATAAAGAAGAGAAAATGAAACGAATCACTCAGCATATATTTTATGTGCTTCCATAGCTCGGCACCCAGGCATCCTATAATAATAGAGATTTGTAAATGCTGACAGGGCAGTGACAAACGTTGATTGATCATCCATGCAAGAAACAAATAGATGGGTATTTTTAACTTCTACTTGAACGGAGACAAATTCCTGGTGGGAAAAAATGAAGTGAAAAGCCACAGAAAAACAAAAGAGAGAGGCAAAAAGGGGAAAGGAATAGAATACATAAATATAAATGTATACATCACAGTATAATGGTGAAAAGAAGGAGTAGGCGAGACATGGTAGCAGACTTCCAATATTTGAGGGGCTGCCACAAAGAAGAGGAAGTCAAAGCCACCTGAAGGCAGGACAAGAAGCAATGGATGGAAACTCATCAAGGAGAGAAGCAACTTAGAACTAAGGAGAAATTTCCTGACAGTTAGAACAATTAATCAGTGGAACAACTTGCCTCCAGAAGTTGTGAATGTTCCAACACTGGAAGTTTTTAAGAAGAGGTTGGATAACCATTTGTCTGAAGTGGTGTAGGGTCTCCTGCCTACGCAGGGGGTTGGACTAGAAGACCTCCAAGGTCCCTTCCAATTCTATTATTCCCTCCTCATTTGTATTGCTACCTTTCTTTTTTTTTAAAAAAAATATTAATATTGTTATTGCTGTTGCATCAATACCAAGGTGAGGCTCTACGTGAATGTTGAAAAGACGAGTGTGTCCTGCAATCTTGGCTCTGGTGAAGACTTGTAACACCTTGCCAAGTTAATCGTGTTATTTTTGGCTTCCTGTTGCTGGACGTTAGGGCTTCCTAAATAGGCACGTTCCTGGCATAGCAAGCCTTAGAAATGGGCCGTAGCAAAACCAGCTTATATTATGAGATCTTGAATGCCTTTTGCTTTCGGGGCAAATAAACGTTCCCTCCGAGAGATTTCCTGGGAATGGATGTGTTCCCCTTCCATTCCCTCATGAAGAAGTTGAAGAAAATAGAATAACAGAGTTGGAAGGGACCTTGGAGGTCTTCTAGTCCAACCCCCTGCTCAGGCAGGAAGCCCTACACCACTTCAGACAAAGGGTTGTCCAACCTCTTCTTAAAAACTTCCAGTGTTGGAGCAGCCACAACCTCTGGAGGCAAGTCGTTCCACTGATTCATTGTTCTCATTGTCAGGAAATTTCTCCTTAGTTCTAGGTTGCTTCTTTCCTTGATTAGTTTCCACCCAGAGGTGGGTTTCAGCAGGTTCTGACCAGTTCTGGAGAACAGTAGTAAAAATTCTGACGGGCCCCGCCACCATCTATTCTCTGCCTCCCGAGTCCCAGCTGATTGGGAGAAAATGGGGATTTTGCAGTATCCTTCCCCTGGAATGAGATGGGAATGGAGATTTTGCAGTATCCTTCCCCTGGAGTGGGGTGGAAATGGAGATTTTGCAGTATCCTTCCCCTGGAGTGGGGTGGGAATGGAGATTTTGCAGTATCCTTCCCCTGCCACGCCCACCAAGTCATGCCCACCAAGTTATGCCCACAGAACCGGTAGTAAAAAAATTGTTTGAATCCCACCACGGATGTAGGATCTGCTTTGGGTGGGATCTGTTTTTGGAGGCACTGGTCTACCCATTTATTTTTGCAGGCACTGGTCTACTCATTTGTTTTTGGAGGCACTGATCAGCTGTAGGGCAGCCCTTTGAAGCCCCGTGGCAAGAGTTTAAACAGGTTTTTTCCTTCTAGCCCATCAGCTGGGACTCAGGAGCAGCAATAGATTGGGGGTGGGGCCAAATAAAAGGTAAGAATAACACAGGAGGGGGCAGGGGGCAGAACCGGTTCGATGATGTCATATCGTCACTGCTACCGGCTCGGCGGAACCGGTCGGAACCAGGAGGAACCCACCACTGATACGGGCGTCCCGAATCGCTTCATTTCCAATGCTCTGGACTTCTAGCCCAGCAGCTTCTCCTGGGAATCAAGGCGGAAAGTAAGGAAGACCGTTCTACGCCGCCTCATTGGTGGAATAATCATTAATCCCCCCGAAGGAAGACGCGGCCTTCTCTGTTAGGATCCAGGCGTCGTCATTTTTTTTTTTAGACCGATGCACCAGGCTTGGTCAGAGCTGAGCAAACATTAGAAGTGACCTTTTCTGGGCTCTGAATTTAGTGCTCTGCTTCCTGCAGATGGTTAAGGAGCTCAGGAATAGATTAGATTATTCCCTCATTGCAGGGATTTTTTTGTGTGTGTGCTTTGCCTACGACGGAACCAGAATCGACTGCAAAAAAAAATTGAATCCACCCGTTTCAGTGGTGAAATGTAAAATTTGTTACTACGGGTTCTGTGGGCGTGGCTTGGGGGGGGTAATATGAGTGGGCGTGGCCAACTTTTTTTTTTTTTTTTTTTTTTACTTTTAAAACCCTCTTCGGTGAAGAGCTTGTAAAAAAATGCTTTCAAAAGCCTCTGACGATCCCAGCTGACTTGACTGATTGGCAGAGGCTTTTTTTTTTAAAAGCCTCTGACGATCCCAGCTGACTTGACTGATTGGCAGAGGCTTTTTTTTTAAAGCCTCTGACGATCTCAGATGAGCCGCGCGATCATCAGAGGCTTTTTTTAAAAAACTTTTAAAAGCATTTTTTCGGCCAAAGAGGTTGTAGAAAAAATGCTTTTAAAAATAAAAAAAAAAAGCCTCTGATGATTGCGCGGCTCAGCTGGGCAATGGGGGGGGGGGCAGGGATTTTTCCTACCGGTTCTCCGAACCACCCGCCTCCATCACTACCGGATCAGGCGATCCGGTCCGAACTGGGAGCATTTCACCCCTGACCCATTTCTTTGCCTAGCAGAGGGTGAAAAATAACGATCTTTCAATTTCAGGGAGGGCACATTGTGACGGAAAGATAAGGAAAAGTAACAATTAGAGGCGAACCGGTAGCTCCGATGATCTCCGCCCCCCCCCCCATCACCCCTGCAGTTTACTTACCTTTATCTTCTCAGCTGATTGTCGCGGCGGTGCAAATTGCCACGCATCAGCTGTGTTACTCCCAAGTGGTAACACAGAAGATTAGTATTTGTAAAACTGTGCACGCATGCGTGAAGCACGGGATCACCGAACCGGTTGTTAGAATGACAGCTTCCCACCACTGGTAACAATGGACCATCAGAACAATAGTTAACTATAGTTAAATAACACATTTGGCCATTTGTCTGAAGATGTTTTAGTACTTTTGGTGCTCTCTAAGCTTGTACCCTGTTTCCCCCAAAATAAGACATCCCCTGATAAGAAGCCCAATCGGGCTTTTGAGTGCATGGCAATAAGGCCAAGCGCTTATTTCAGGGTTCAAAAAAAAAAATAAGACGGGGTCTTATTTTCGGGGAAACACGGTAGACATTTCATTACCCTACTAGGTAATATCATCAGTGCTAGAAGGGAGGAAGGTTTGATTGATGCAAATGAGTGTGGGGTTTGCTCCCTGCTTATATACACTTGCTGTGAGAGAAAGTCTGGGAAAGGAGCCAGGTGGGAGGAGTCAACCAGGCTCAAGGTTGACTCAGCCTTCCATCCTTCCGAGGTAGGTAAAATGAGGACCCGGTTTGTGGGGGCAATAAACTGACTTTGTATAAAATAGAACACTGCTTGGGGGGGCCAAAAGCCCTACTAAGAAAGTATATATCCCAAGCTACAAATATTCTCTCCTATTGGAAGATACTTTAGTTTGGATGCGGCCTAGAATTAGACAGGCCTTGGTGATCCTTTCTAGTTGCCTGATGTTCCAGCTGTCATACTCTTTCCTGTGGGTGGGTATAAACTTGATGGCATCTTGAGCGAAACTGAACATAGTGTTCTGGCCCACCAGTACCCAGCACAGCTGGCAGCAGATTTGGACAGTGAGGAGGTTGGGGAGGAACATGGGCCAATCTTGGAGTCTGGGGAAGGCTCTGATGAGGGCTCTGCATCGGAGGCAGAGAGAGGGCCAGGGCCGTCCGACAGTTATCAGCTGCCTTCGGAGTTGGATATCAGTGGGGCAGAAGAACAGCTGGAGCCTGTTCCCAGTGTGCGCAGGCGCAGAGCTGCCAGGAGAAGGGAACAGCTAAGGAACAAGGGTCGACTCAGGAGTAAAGCCACAGGTGGACGGTGAATGGCCCCTCCCAGAGGGAATAAAAGAGGAGCGAAAGGGGAGGGGAGTTTGCAGGAGACACTTCGTTTATTCCTGCATCCTTGCCAAGTATTGCGGCATCTGAAAGATATCGCCCTGGCCACTCTCCAAACCTGATAAAGGTCGGTAATTGTGAACTATCTTGAAAAATTGTTGAAGAGGAAAGACTTTGCCGGAGAGGAATTCACTGTCAATTAAATAAAAGGGATTTATCGGGACGAGGACTCAGCTTCGTGCTGCTGGGGGAAGCCTAGGCCAGTTGGTTGATCTTCCGGTCCTGTGCTTTGTCCCTGTGACTTGTGCATAAGGGAATCATATTCTCCATAAGAACTCCAGATTGCCAGATCGGTCGGTGTTGATGTTCCTGTGGTGCGATAAATACAAGCTTCTCTCCTTCTGCGAAGCACTAAAACATGTCACAAATATGGTGGACACCAGCTGAGAATAAATTTTGCAGTCATGCATTTGTCCTTTTCACGGTTTTATTTATTTATTTATTTATTTATTTATTTATTTATTTATTTATTTATTTATTTATTTAAATTTGTATACCGCCCTTCTCCAGCAGGACTCAGGACGGTGAATAGCCAGAATAAAACAGAACATACAAAATTTAAAAACAGTTGAAAAATAATTAAATATTTTGGCCGCAATTTAAAACAACCCAATTAAAATCAATTAAATTTAACCAAAAACAGTGGGATCAAGCCAGCCCGGTTGCCAACATCACATTGGAGCTATAAAAAAAAAAAAAAGCAACCCAACCCCAAGGTTTAATGAAGTAAAAGTAGTAAAAGAGAAAAGATAAGGTCGCTTTGAAGTTTAGGATAAACAAAATGTAGAGTTTGATGGGGGCCTTTTTTTCTTTTGAGACTTTCTTCCTTTTTTGATCCCGGGCGAGCCCTGACGAGGAAAAGCTTTGATACAATTAAGTCAGGAAACCAGAGCTGAATTTCAAAGATCAAGGTTGTTAGAAGCATGTTCTCAATAACTTATTGATGGCTCTTCGCAGCGCGCATGTGCAGCCCTCGACGACAGCTGCTGCCGTTCCAGAAAATATTTTTTGCACAATTTTTTTTTATTGCATTGCTAGCCTAATGGCTTTGGTCAGCTAGATGGCAATATCTGGCTGACCTTGGTTGATTTTGAAAAGCTAAGTAGCATCAGAGCCGGTTATTTCCTGGAGGAGAGATCTCAAAAAACACCCCGAGGCTGTGTAAACCGGGAAGTTGAGAAAACAAGGAAAAGCCATTTCTTTAATGTTGCCAAGAGTGCTACACGGATGTATGCAGTGGTGACATTCAAATTTTTTCTCTACTGGTTCTGTGGGCGTGGCTTGATGGTGGTGGAGTTCTGTGGCTGAGTGGGCATGGCCAATTTAATTTAATTAATTCAATTAATTCAATTTATATGCCGCCCCTCTCCGAAGACTCAGGGCGGCTCACAATACATTTTAAAAAATCATTATAAAAAAACATTTAAAAATTAAAAACATTAAAAACATTAAAAACTCATTCACGCCATTCATGGCCGGATCTCGCCAGATCACAAGAGCGAAATCAACGGCCCCAGGCCTGCCGGAAAAGCCAGGTCTTCACCGCTTTTCGGAAGGCTAATAGGGTGGGGATGGTCTGGACCTCAGGAGGTAACTGGTTCCAGAGAGCTGGGGCAGCCACAGAGAAGGCCCTCCCCCGCGGGCCCGCCAGCCGGCATTGTTTAGCTGATGGGACCCGGAGGAGACCAACTCTGTGGGATCTTACCGGTCGCTGGGAGCTATGTGGCAGAAGGCGGTCTCGAAGATAACCTGGCCCTAAGCCATGTAGGGCTTTAAAGGTAATAACCAACACCTTGAATTGCATCCGGAGACCAGTAGGGAGCCAGTGCAGCTCGCGGAGAATTGGTGTAATGTGTGTGTATCTAGGTGCACCCACAACAGCTTGCGCGGCTGCGTTCTGGACCAACTGTAGTCTCCGAACTCGATGTCACTCATGCCCACTCGGTCACATGACCCCACGCCCACAGAACCCAGTAGGAAAAAAATGTGTGTATGAGCACCAGAAGGGCTCATAGTGAATGCTGTGGCAGAGGAGCTGCTGCTCCTTTTATGCCCCCCCCCACCAGCCCCCTCCCTCCCGGGGTTCGAAGTGTCTTAAAGGGACAGGCTTCAGCAGCTCCGCTGTGAATGGAGGGAGAAAAGTTCAGATGCTCTCTGCTGCAGCATTTAACGTTGAATGGGTCGAGCGGCTGGAAGGGACGAGCAAGTGGCCGGAAGGTGTGAGCGGCAACCAGGCAGTAGTGGGCAGGACCAACCAGGGGTGGTGGTTTTTACCGGTTCGGCAAACCGATTCAAATTGTCCCTACCGGTTCGCCCAAGCCTGTCTGAACCGGTTGAATTTCACCCCTGGATGTGTGTGCGTTTTGGTCCCGGAAAAAATCCAGCTTTTTATTTTTCACTCCTTGTCAGGCATGAAAGGATGACGTCCATGTATAAAGGTCCAATGAAACTGATTTATTGCTAAAAGCCGATGAACAGGAATCTTCTCAACTAGAGGCCGGCACCTGGTTAGAGTTAGATAAGGGTCAACGGAATTCAAGGGAGGTTGGATTTAGTTCATTTGTGGCTATGTAGGGATTCAATTGCTTTAGTCTGGCCAGATTCTGTCTATAGATGAAGAACTATTTAAAAAACCCCTACTCTTAAGTCACTCTACTTATCATTCTTGGTTCTCGGAGCCCGTCAAGGAGAACAGCACTTAGACTTATATACCACTTCATAGAGCTTTTACAGCCCTTTCTAAGCGGTTTAAAGTGTCAGCATATTGCAAACAATAATCTGGGCCCCCATTTTACCCACCTCGGAAGGATGGAAGACTGAGTCAACATTGAGCCGGTGAGATTTGAACTGCCAAACTGCAGTCAGCTGAAGTAGCCTGCAGTGCTGCACTCTAACCACTGCGCCACCTCGGCTCGAACCTGAATTAACTTTCCAGTCTTGTCCAATCTCACGGCATCTGGTGGTTTGTTCTAAGGCTTGTATCCTGAGCAAGACCGCATATTTTGCGCCCCTTGAGTTCAGCTTGAAGCCTTCCATGCTAATAGCCATAAATTATGCATCGTTTTTAACTGCAAAGTCACGGCCCCCGTTGCACTCACTTTTGATGCTTCTTGAGTAACTTTGAAAGGTACATTAAAGGGGATTCGGTCTGCATCTCACCTTGGGGGCACTACAGGGAAAGGCGGAAGAAGATTCTCCTCAGTTGAATCTCAGAGGCTTCCAGCGATAAGCTCTCGAGATGCCATGCTGAAAGTCTCAGCTCTCCGATACTCGTGGTTTAGAGCAGGGTGTGATTGCCGACGTTTTGTCGACATTTTGAAGGGGCTGCCGCTCTGTTGAAGGACGGTTGTGTTCTGAAGGTCATTCTGAGAAGCCAGGAGAGTGATGTCACCGGAAAAGGCAGAGCCACATTTTTTTTCAGCCTGTGTCTCTTTTTCTAATGGAAATGAGAAACGAAGCATTTTTGGGTTCACTTTTAAATCTGCCTCCGGAGGCCAAAATCCTGCTGCCAATTTTATTTTATTTTTTTTTAGCGAAAGATGGCTATATTTCAATGGCACGATTTTAGGCATTTTTTGAGGAGGTGGCTTTAAAAGGTTTAGATCAGTGTTGGCGAACTTTTTTGGCACCGGGTGCCAAAAAGGGAGCACTTTGCATGAGCCAGCCTGCTCACCGGCCAGCAAGTCTTCCGGTTACTGCAATGCATGCCCATGGGCCAATCAGGTGGCCGGCATGCATGCTCATACCAGACAGGAAGGAAGGAAGGAAGGAGGGAGGGAGGGAAGCAGAGGTGGGTTTCAGCAGGTTCTGACCAGTTCTGGAGAACCAGTAGCAGAAATTTTGAGTAGTTCGGAGAACCGGTAGTAAAAATTCTGACTGGCCCCTCCCCCATCGATTCTCTGCCTCCCAATTCCCAGCTGATTGGGAGGAAATGGGGATTTTGCAGTATCCTTCCTCTGGAGTGGGGTGGGAATGGAGATTTTACAGTATCCTTCCCCTGGAATGGGGTGGGAATGGAGATTTTACAGTATCCTTCCCCTGCCACGTCCACCAAGCCATGCCACACCCACCAAGCCACACTCACAGAACCGGTAGTAAAAATTTTTGAAACCCACCACTGGAGGGAAGGAAGGAAGGAGAAGGAGGGAGGGAGAAAGGAAAAGAAGGAAGGAAGGAAGGAAGGAAGGAAGGAAGGAAGGAAGGAAGGAAGGAAGGAAGGACATCAGTTTCAGCCAAAATCCCACCCCTGTCTTCTTCAAACGCAGCTGGTCTTTGGTCTCTCTCTGTCTGTAACTGTAACTACATTGCACCAGGTGACAAGAGAGAGAGAGAGAGAGAGAGAGAGAGAGAGAGACCCTGTTCAGATTGTGACAAATACTCATGGCATCTTGAGCCCAGAGCATCCTTTCAAAGCAAACTAAAAATTCCAGAGTTGAGCCGGCATCTGCTCCCCTCCCCCTCCTCACTTCCCTCCCCCCCCTCAGTCCTTCCTTCTCAAGCAGGGTCTCCGAGCTGCTCAACTTGACAGGAGGGCAAGCCAAAATCTTTACAGAAAGGTTGAGTTTCAAAGAAGCCTTTGAAGCTTCCAAACCCTTTTGGCTCCTCCAGGCTCCCGAACAGCAAAAGGGTTAGAAAGAGACACTCACAAGTCTGTCAACTTACAACCACACTTAAGCTCAAAATTGCTCACAGAACCTGTAGTAAAAAAATTTAGAACCTACCCCTGCTCTGAATGTACTGACTATTTCATTAATTAGTCAATGTTAGGAATCTTTTTCATTTAGACTGTTACAAAGCCTCTTGTTGGTATGTCAGATGTATATGCCAAGCTGGTGGGCCTTATCACAGTGCCCAACACAACAAATGTCCATCCCAAAAGCAGTAATTTAGCCTTTCGGATTGTGCACATAATTCTGACACTACTACAGGAAATAGCTGAAGTCTACAGAGGTATCATTTTGTGGTGCCCACAATGAAGCAGTATTTTTCTGTATTTCTTAAAATGCATATCTCTCTCCTTCGTCTCTATGGATGGTCAGGGAATGTTTACATCCAAAGTAACAATTTAAACATCAAAGCAACCAGGCAGAAAACATCAATAAACCTAACCACCAAATTGCAACAAAAAAAGCCATTTGCTACACAACGTTGACCAAATTGCAATATTTATGGTAAATTATATGTTGGTGGATTCAGTCAACAACCTGTCTGAATCTTCACATTTTTGTCAGTAGGAAGTCATCAGGGAAGAGTCGATCCAGTCTGGAGACCTGAAGATATGTTGGGATAAAAACTCCTTACAAGTTCCAAAACTCAAGGATTTAGCAGCTATCAAAGATATACTTCTAAACTGGTGGCAGATAGTAGATAGTGGGTATTTACTTCATTTCCCACCAAAAGCACTTCATCAGACACTTAATACCACAGTCATTCCTTCCATGTGACATCTCGGTGTTGTCTCGAATCATTCTTCTTTTTGTTCTTTCTTCTCTCTTCATTCTCATCCAATCAATTACAACAATTCATCACTAACAAAATGTTCTGATTAGAGCATTTTTATACATAACTATTAATTTACTTATTTGTATCTCTTTTCTAACCAATAATAGACTTGATTCCATATCTTAAGGTATTCTGAATCTTCTCTTTCTTTAATCATAAAAGTCAATCTATTCATTTCTGCACAATCTAAATTTTTTTTTAATTACTTCTCCTTCCAAAGGTATTTTCTCTGCTTTTTCAGCACTTCAGATATTAGACAGAAAGATAAAAAGACATCTTCATATCTGATCAGTCTAGCAAGGGTCAATTCTACTTTTATAGTTTGATCCAGAATATATATTTAGTTGCAGGTTGTAGGATACATTGTAGGGAGGGAGGGAGGAGAAGATAGAGGGAGGGAGAAAAAAAGAAGGGAGGGAGGAATATATGAAGGGAGGAGGGATAATAACGGAAGAGAGGGAAGGAGGCAAGGAAAGAGAGAGAGGAAAGAAAAGTAAGGAAGGAAGGAAAGAAGGAAGGAAGGAGGTATTTGGTAAAAGAGTGAAAGGCAGGGAAGGGAGGGAGGAAATGAAGGAAGGGAACGAGAGAGGGAGGGAGGAAGGAAGGAAATGAAGGAAGGGAACGAAAGAGGGAGGAAGGAAGGAAATGGAAGGGAGCAAGGAAGGAAGGGTGGGCATGAGGAAGAAAGGAAGGAACTGGAGGAAGGAAAGGAAGGAAGGAAGGAGATAAAAGAGTGAAAGGGAGGGAAGGGAGGGAGGAAATGAAGGAAGGAAGTGAGGAGGAAAGAAGGAAATGAAGGAAGGGAATGAGGGAGGAGGAAGGAAGGAAATGGAAGTGAGCAAGGAAGAAAGGAAGGAAATAGAGGAAGGAAGGAAGGAAGGAAGGAAGGAAGGAAGGAAGGAAGGAAGGAAGGAAGGACGTTCTGCAAAGTATGTTAAATGGATTAAATCCAAGTCAGCTTGTTTATTCTGGCAAGTGATTTAAAAAAAAGGAAAAGAAATCAAGTGGCAATCTGTCTCTTCAAATGTGTGAACGTATTGTTTCAAGACTTCTTTTTCCTCAGCTAATTTTAAACAAGAGTCTTTGCTACAAAGCCAAGGTGACACAGGATTACGGGGAGATGAAACACGGGAAAGCTTTTCCGGTCCTTGGAAGTGCTCAAGCATTGAATTCAGTGCTCAAATCTTGCTTGTGGTATGAATCCATATTTGGCTATGGGGCTAGCTTCATAAAAAAGATCATTGTTTAAGGAACCAACACATGGCAGATTTGCTTATCTTAAGTCATGTCAACATTGTAAGGGTGGAATTTATGCACTAATATAGACCATCCTTCAATAGCTGCCATTTTCTAAGATGGCGGCCTCCCAAGTATGAATATATACAAGGATTCATGATTTGGGTGCTGAATGCTTATCGGTGATAAGATTTGGGGAGTTAAGAAGCCATGTGTCAGGTTTCGATGCTATCTCAAAATAAATGAACTTCCAAACTGCCAATCTTTAAGGAAATTTTCTCTTTATTCGAGCACAGCAACCGGGTCCTGGCTCTTCGTGGTCAATACTGACCTTTGCCCCCCAAACCTTCCCTTTCCGATCCCCAATTCTCTGCTTCTCATTGGCTATCTTCCAAGTCACTCTCCTGATTCCTTTTCCCGTCAGTTCACAGGAATGTTTCCCCCCTCCTCATCTCCAAGGAGACCAAATCTTCAAAGGGAGTTAGCAGGCAAAAGTTCAGGCTTCATCCTCCCTTTTCTATGTCAGCGCTGAGACGCTGACACCATGAAAATTATTTCAGGGTTTTGGTAAATTAAACGTTATCTTGAGTGTGAACTCCAGTGGAAAAAAGATGGATTATCTCACTTGTCTGTCCCAAAGTTGCTTTTTCAAGAGGCAACTGAACTTTCTTGGTTTTCCTTGAAAACGTTTCCCTTCTGAAGAACTGAAGAAGCTTCTTGGATGAGAAGCAAAACGTCTTCAAAGGAAAACCAAGAAAGTCCAGTTGCCTCTTGAAAAAGCACCTTTGGGACAACCATGACCTACAGTGGTGGGTTTCAAATTTTTTTACTACCGGTTCTGTGGGTGTGGCTTGGTGGGCGTGGCAAGGGAAGGTTACTGCAAAATCCCCATTTCCTCCTGATGAGCTGGGACTCAGGAGGCAGAAAATACGTGGGGGCGGGTCCAGCCAGAGGTGGTATTTACCGGTTCTCCGAACTACTCAAAATTTCTGCTACCGGTTCTCCAGAACTGGTCAGAACCTGCTGAAACCCACCTCTGAAGATTTGGGTGATTAAGAATCTCCATAGATCTCTCTTGCACAAATCAATTGTGCCATTTCACAAACGAGAATATTACATTATTGCCAAGTTGAAGAAGCTACTAAACCCTGGCAAGATTCAAGCAGAGGGATGCCTTGAGCACTCGGTTAAATTTTGGGGAAGTGGTTGGTTTTTTTCCCCCAAATACATATTTCTGTGATTTTTTTTTTAATGGATTCTATGAAGTTTGCCCCGAGGTTTTCCAGATCTTCTCTTTTGTCATCTAATTAGAACATTAATTCCAATGCTTATTAATGTAAGATAATAAAAACCAGTGTTCGCCTCATTTTCCTGAAGCATTCATCTCTCTTTCTCCCCTACCCCCGAAAAAATTGGATGTTTTCAGAAGTGCATTGGCCTAAACGATCCACTTAAAATTCTCTTCCAAAGACATGAAAATTAGCAAAGCGGGGATTGTTTCAAGAAAATAATCGGATCATTTCTTCATTAAAATTCTGTTAGGTTTCCAATAAAGGAAGGAGGCTTCAGAACAAGAGACAATTAAAATGTACACGGGAAAGACTTTTAATAAAGGCCAAAATTGTGCGCAGCTCCAGGTGGTTTATTATTATTATTTTAAAAAATGACCACTCTGTCCTTCCTTCAAGCTTTAAATTTTTTTTTAAAAAAAGTTGCATTTCTTTTCAATATGTTTGGAACTGGCTATCATGACTTCAAGGTATCATCCCTGGTTTGGATTTCTGGTTTACATTGTGTAAAGAGGCTCAGCTAATTAGCTTTAGTTAATTGCTCTGGGTCTTTAATGGGGCTTAGCTCTTCCTTTTGCACATCGACAATCCTCTTAGCCTGTTCACAAATATTAACAGAAGCTGGATTGGGTGGAAAGAAAAATAGAGGACATTGCCCTTCCCAAAGTCATTTACGGTGGTTGGAGCTGATGGCCAAAGGATAAGCTGATCCAATTTGGAAAAATTTCAAGTGAGAAATCTTTTTTTTTTTTCCCTCCCTTCCTCGGTTTACCAAATGACAACGACCGGAATTGAAATGATGTGTGAAAAATGCAGATTTTTTTTTTTTAAAAGATTTATTTTTCCCAGTTATACAGGTAGTCCTCACCTTACGACCCCAATTGAGCCCAACATTTCTGTTGCGAAGTGGGATATTTGTTAAATGACTTTTTGTGTTATGACCTTTCTTGCCACTGTTGTTAACTGAATCAGGGTACTTGTAAAGCTGGTGACGAGGTTGTTAAGTGAATCTGGCAAGAATTGGAATGCGGTAGGGACTCAGCCTTCCATCTTTCCAAGGTCGGTAAAACGAGGACCCAGATTGTTGGGGGCAAGAGGCTGACTCTGTAAACCGCTTAGAGAAGGATGTAAAGCACTGTGAAGCCTGGATAGCTCTGCAGACAAGGCACTGTAATTTAACACCAGCTGTCTGCAATTAAAGTAAGTTCGAATCTCCCCAGGCTCAAGGTCGACTCAGCCTTCCATCCTTTCTAAGGTAGGTAAATTGAGGACCCAGTTTGTGAGGGCAATAAGCTGACTTTGTATAAATATACAAAAGTATGAAGGCTATTGCTTAACGCACTGTAAGCTGCCCTGAGTCTCCGGAGAAGGGCGGCATATAAATCAAATTTAAAAAAAAAAAAGCGGTATATAAGCCTAAGTGCTATTGCTCTTCCTCTCCTCTCCTTCCTTCCTTCCTTTCTTCCTTCCTTCCTTCCTTCCTTCCCTCCCTCCCTTCCTTCCTCCCTCCCTCCCTCCCTTCTCTCCCTCCTTTCCTTCCTCCCTCCCTCCCTCCCTTCCACACATCCCCCATAACTGCTCACTTCTTCCTCGCCCAAGTTCCACATTCCTTCACATTTAGAAGTAGTCCTGGACTTAACGACCGCAATTGGGAGCAGAACCTCTTCATCATTAAGGGATGCGGTCATTGAGTTGTCGTATGATTCTGCTTGGTTTTACGACTTTTTTTTTTTTTTGCCACAAGTGAATCTCTGCCATTGTTCAGTGGATCATGTGGTCATTAAGCAAATCGGCTTCACTCATTGATTTTGCTTGTCGGAAACCGGTTGGGATAATCACAAACTGTTGTAAGTCGAGGACTATGGCAAAAAGGATGATGATGATGATTATTATTATTACTATTAGTATTATTAGTATTATTATTACTATTATTATTAGTAGTAGTAGTATTATTAGTATTATTTTAAATGTATTGGCTGCTTAGCCTCTTGACACCTACAATGGGTGCACTTAAAAGCCGATTGGTTGGAAAGCTTCTGCAAATCATGTGACCCCCGGTAATTATTATTATTATTATTATTATTCCTATTTTGCAGGAATGTAAGTTCAGATGGTGCTGAAGCACGTCGGAGACTCCGGGAATGTGAAGGTTTGGTAGATGCTCTTCTCCATGCTTTGCAGTCTGCCGTCGGCAAAAAAGATACGGATAACAAGGTAATCTCCGGCTTGCGTGTCCGAAAGGGAATTGTAGCTCACAGAATAAACCCGTATATTTATTACGTGCTGGATTGGATCCAGCAATGTTATCCTGGGACACGTATATTGACCTATATTCGCATAAGGCCTTTGCTTTAAAATCCAGTGTCTTAAACTAGGGAGAATCACCTGTGACTAGGAGAGTCACTGGAGCAGGGGTGAAATCCAACAGGTTCTGACAGGTTCTGGAGAACCGGTAGCGGAAATTTTGAGTAGTTCGGAGAACCGGCAAATACCACCTCTGGCTGGGCCCAGAGGGGGATGGGAATGGAGATTTTGCAACATCCTTCCCCCTGAAGTGGGGAGGGAATGGAGATTTTGCAATATCCTTCCCCCGGAGCGGGGTGGGAATGGAGATTTTGCAGTATCCTTCCCCTGCCACGCCCACCAAGCCACACCACGCCCACCAAGCTACTCCCACAGAACCGGTAGTAAAAATATTTGGATTTCACCACTGAGTTGGACTGAACGATCCAATCAGAAGTGGGCTTCACATAATTTCACAACCGGTTCGTCCGGAATTGAATATGTGAGCGCATGCGCGTGGCTTTCTGCGCATGCACGCAGCCTTCTGTGCATGCGTTTTGCTCACATGCAGCTTGCACACATCCGCGCGGCTTAGAAATGTGGCTAAATAGGACGGCATAATGCCTGGGCGGGGGTGGGCCCACCTGCATGTCACAATTACCGATTCACCCGAACCGGCTGAATCCCACCATTGCTTCCAACTCTATTCTGATTGACGTTATTCTGCTCTAGCCCATCTTTCCAAGGTTTCCGATAAGAGTATTTCCGCCCAAAGTATGAAGACTACATACAAGTCTTCTTCTCAGTGGCTGAGTTGCTGGCAGTCGTGTCTCTGTGTTGGAGGGGTTCACAGTTTGTGAATATGTATATGTTTCGGGAGGGAGGAGTGGGGCTGAAGACGGGACATATTCCAGCAGAACTCCCCTATGCAACGTAGAAGCTTTGGCTGCTGTTCCCAGATTCTTGAGAAGCCCACACAAATTAAAAACCACGCTGTGGTCTTTCCCTTTTCGCCATCTGCAACTCATTAGCTGGAGGTGGAACCCGTGGGGGAGGATAGACTGGGCTTCTACGTCCCTTGTAGATCTTCTGGCTTTGAGCTGTAGCACAGATGCATCTCAGATGCATCCTGCAACGTATCCCTCCCTGCCAGCTCCTTTGTCAATTGTCAAAAGTTTGTTTTTGATAAATTCTTGCTTTGTTAAAAAGCTTGAAGTCACTCATCCATTGACCTGCTATGCTGGCTTTGGGAATGCCATGGGAAAAGGTAGCAGGGAATGGAAAAGAGCCATCGATGGTTTGGAACCGTGGATGGTTCACAGCCAACCAGGAGTGAAATCCAGCAGGTTCTGCAGAACTGGTAGCGGAAATTTTGAGTAGTTCAGAGAACCGGCAAATACCACCTCTGGCTGGCCCCAGACTGGGGTGGGAATGGAGATTTTGCAATATCCTTCCCCAGGACTGGGGATTTTGCAGTATCCTTCCCCTGGAGTGGGGTGGGAATGGAGATTTTTCAGTATCCTTCTGACGCCCACCAGTCCACGCCCACCAAGCCACACCACGCCCACCAAGCCATGCCCACAGAACCAGTAGTAAAAAAAAATTGAATTTCACCACTGTAGAAAACCCTTGTTTAGGAGAATACAGGTCGTCCTCGGCTTACAACCACAATTGGGACAGGAATGTCCATTACATCTAAGCATCTTAAGTAATGCGGACAATAACGGAGTCACCCCTGATGTTGTAAATTTAATCATCATCATCTCCTTTTTATGAACCCATAATCCCTTGCGGGATGGAGTTTGGGAAACCAGAATGGAGCTAGCAGAGTGTTTACCGCCCGGATATCCTTCCTGTCGCCAGTGAGGAGTTTTTTTCCAGTAGATATATTCTCATTATACCCAGAGAGAGAAATATCTGCCTCTACCTAGGATCGAACTCACAGCCTCCTGATTGAGAGGCAAGGGCTCCACCTCTAGGCCACCGCACCATTCTGACGTTATAAATTTAACAAGTACCTAAATAACATTATGACCTAATTTCTGAAGTCATTAAGCAAATCACTGCGGTTCTTAAGCAAGTCCCTCAGTCATTAAGCAAATCTGGCTTCCACCCTTGATTTTGCTTATTGGATGCCCCCTGGGAAGGTCAAAATGCCGATCACGTAAACCCCCCCCCCAGGAGCCTTCCATAACCACCGTAAACCAGGGGTGGGCTGCTGGGGGTTCGCAGGATTTCGGGAGAACCTCTAGCTAAGATTCTCTGCAGTTTGGAGAACCCCCAAATCCTACTCTGGTTGGCTCCGCCCACCCAGCCTCACCCCTCCCAGGAGTCCCCATGTGGCCCGTTTTGGATGCAGGGTGTGCGCGGAGGCTCAGGGAGGGTAAAAAACGGGTCTACCGGAAGTATGGGAAGCCCTCTCAGAGGCTCAAGGAAAGCCTCTGGAGCCTGGGGAGGGCAAAAACACCATGGTGCAGGAGACCGACTAGACCACGCCCACCCAGCAACCAGGCAGAGAACCCCTTGCTAAAATTTTTGAAGCCCACCCTTGCCGTAAATGTATGCTGGTTGCCGAGCACCCAAATTGTGATCATGATGTCAGCACTCCAAACTACATTCGTTCCAGTGCTGACAGAAGGAGGAGAAGAGGGGGCAGCTGGCAAGAGGACGCTTGACTTTTCACCTACTTATTTTCCCTGAAGATAATATCCCCTAGGAGATGGGATGGGAAGGGGGACATTCCTGGGAGCTGAAGTAGTAGATATGGGGAGAGTGATTTGGAAGATGGCCAATGAGACGCAGAGAATTGGGGAACGGAAAGGGAAGGTTTGGGGTCAGGAAGTCAGTGTTGGCTACGACGTAGTCAGGAACAGATTGTCATGCTTAATAAATGAAAGATTTCATCAAAGACTATTTGTTTGGAAATGCAATTTATTTGAGACGACACCGAAACCTGACACACATGGCCAGTGGGAAGGCTTCAATGGCCGCCTTAGGATCATTCCCCAATTACTTTTCTCAGAGCCCTTGTAGCTTCAAACTGTTGCTAAACTGTTGTACCATCTCTGGAGACTTTCTGTGACGGGTCTTTCTTTGAAGTCTTCCATCTTCTTTTTCTTGCTCCAGTCTGTGGAGAACTGCGTCTGCATCATGAGGAACCTTTCCTACCACGTCCACAAAGAAATTCCTGGTGCCGACAAGTTCCGGGAATTAGAAAGTAACCAGATGGGAAGTTTTGGAGTAACTCATAAGAAAAAGAAGGACGACGCAGGCTGCTTCGGTGGGAAAAAGGCCAAAGGTATGTATTGTCCGAATACCTTGGGAATGATGAAGTAGGTTACACCCATTCTGCAATAACATTGCAATGCTGGTTTGTCCTACACCAGCTTTCCCCCCCCCCACCTCAATATGGCGCCCTCCAGTTGCTTTGGGCCTCCAAATCCCAGAATTCCAAGCGAGCTAGCCTGATGAAGGAATGCCGTATGTTGCATTTCCCTAGCCCTCCAGATGCTTTGATTGGGTATATTGCACTCGATATGTAATCTCCTTGCAACACTGGTTGGTCCTAACCCATATTTTTTCCCCCAATATGGCGCCCTCCAGTTGCCTTGGGCCTCCAAGTCCCAGAATTCCAAGCGAGCTAGCCTGATGAGGGAATGCCGTGTGTCGCGTTTCACTAATGTCTTAGAAGCCACCGTTTTCCTATTTCCGATCAGCATCGAAAGCCGTGAACAGCCAGATTTATTGACCGATCTAGTAGACCGATCTGTAGCTCAGGGCTGAAGGGTGGTGCTCTCTGAGCGTGGTGGTTTGCTTGTAGACATTTCATGACCCAGCTAAGTAACATCATCAGGGAGTGTGGAATTTGCTGCCTGTTTATACATACTAGCTCAGAACTTGGTGGTTGGTATGTGGATGCTTTATTACCCGACTAGATCACATCATCCAGTGCTAATGGATGTCGTTTTTCTCCCACCAAAACTCTTTGGTTTTCTCCTACCAAGGAGAGAACCACACCCCACCAACACTGGCAGGGCAAAGCCATTGTTCTGCCCCAGCTACGGATCCCAAAGAACACAGCAAACACAGAGTTGGTACAAAACTTAATTTACTAAAATAACTCAGTCTTTTTCAAAACAAAGGCTGTTAAGAAACTTTCTTAACAGCCTACAAGAAACCAAAGATAAAGTAATCACAATCTTACTAAGGTTGGCAGAAAGCCCAGAAGCAATTTGCAGAGAATCCAGACACGAAGGAGAGTGAACTAAAGTTGTTCCCTAGAAATTGCTTCAGTCGGCATTCCTCCTTAAATAGGCTAAGGGAATGGCCAATTAGCCCCAAGCCTTACTCTCGAGGAGACCTCCTCCTGAGGAGCCACTCCTGCCTTTTGGCTGCTCTGTGTGCCCGTGCATCGAGAAGAGGCTCCTCCTCTTCGCCCTCTTCACTTAAAGGAGCTTCTGGAGGTTCTGAAGGCCCTGGCTGAATCCTCGCCTCTGGCACCACATCTTCTCCATCCTCCTCATTGTCTGACTTGAGTGTCAGCTGCACAGGATGCTGGCGCAACACTACACCAGCCTCCTCGCTGTCAGAATCAGCTACAATCCGCACAGGCCGCTGACGGGCCACAACAGCCATCGTATATAAACAGGGAGCAAACCCCACTCCCCTTCTAGCACTGATGATATTACCCAGTTGGTTCGAGAAACGTCTGCAAGCAAACCACCAACTTAGCTACAAGGACCCCACCATTCTCAATCTCTCCTGAATTGTCCTCTTCAGCGTGATCTTTTAAATGTAGGGGTCGTGAAGACGAATTCTCCATTCGCTGTTATTACCCATCTGTTTCTTCTCCTCTTCCTTTCTTCCTTTTTCTCTCCAAGTCTCCAGCTAAGGAGAGTCATGTCAAGAACGCCTGTAGAGTTTTGTAGAGGGGGGGGAGAAACTTGTTAGTTTCTGGTTACTCTGAGGTAGCCCCAGATCAAGGGAAGTCTGGTAGCACCGTTTTGCGCGAACACATTTTACAAAAAGGTGCGAGACTGTTTTGTAAGGCTGTTATTAACCCTTGAGCAGGAGGAGGAGGAGGTGTAGATTCCACCTGGGTCCTTTCTCGGCGACATTTCTGTCGGAGTTTGTGGCAGCACACACAATCAGACACGATGAAATGAACTTCAGCAGGATTCGAATTACATAAGCAACTTCTTTATGTACAATACCGTTCAGCAGAAATTCAGCATACAATATCAGGAACACAGAAGCAATATTCATAGGGAGCAAGTCATGACAGAGTAGAAAGATACAGAGGTGAAATGCTCCCGGTTCGGACTGATTCAGCCGAACCGTTAGCGATAGAGACCAGTGGTTTGAAGAACTGGTGGTTTGAAGAACCGGTGCGAGGATCTGCCCACCCACCCGGTCATCAGTTCCTGGTTTTAACCAGGAAGTAACCAATTTTTTACCCTGTGCAGAAGGGTTTGCGCATGTGCAGAGGGAATGCACATGCGCAGCGCATGCACTTCTGAACTGGTTGGGAAGGTAAGTAGATTTCACCCCGGGCTAATATATTGTACAGAGGCTCCCATTACAGAGGCCAAACCAACTCTTATATACAGTTCAGCAAGTCTAAGCCACGCCCAGACTACAAACTCTCTCTTATGGCCCCATACATACAAATACTATGTTTCAGTTTCCAAACAGTCCCCATTGGCTTACCTGTTACCATGTCTATCCAAGCAGTCCCCATTGGCTGACTTGTTGCCTATTCCAGTCTATGAATATTCATATTCCTGACAATTTCCGAGAAGGAATTGATTCTAAACTAGAATGTAGCCATCTTTCCCCCTCTAACCATTGGGGAAAACGAGCAGAGGGCCAACGGCTTCAAGAATCCTTGAGCTTCATTCTCCAAACAACACATGACGGTATCAAGTGGATTGGGAGGTCAACCAAGTCACACAGACAGGATCATGCTTAATGCACACGGAGGCCCCGTCCATTGAGTTAGTTGAGTGAGGTTACCAGGTGATGCTAGAGCAGTGAGTCTGCAACAACTCACCGCAGACAACTCATTGCAAGCCAACTCAACATGGCCAACTCGCCACAGCCAACTTGCCATGGCCAACTCACCGCGGGACAAGAGTTACACGGATACCAAAGAAATGATGGAATAGAATCATTAAAGAAAGGATGCAAAAGGAGGGATGGAATAAAATGGGAATGACCAAAATTAAAATATTTTTTTTATTTATTTTCAAGAATTAAATTGAATTGTTATTTTGTCCTGTGACAAGTTGTCCTGTGGTAAGTTGGGCATGGCAAGTTGGCCATAGTGAATTGGCCACAGCGAGTTGGCTATGGGGAGTTGGTCATGGAGAGTTGGCCATGGAGAGTTGGCCATGGAGAGTTGGCAATGGAGAGTTGGCCAAGAAGAGTTGGCCATGGAGAGTTGACCAAGAAGAGTTGGCCATGGAGAGTTGGACAAGAAGAGTTGTCCATGGAGAGTTGTCCATGGGGAGTTGTCCATGGAGAGTTGGCCAAGAAGAGTTGGCCATGGAGAGTTGGTCATGGAGAGTTGGTCAAGAAGAGTTGGCCATGGAGAGTTGGCCACGGAGAGTTGGCTATGGGGAGTTGGTCATGGAGAGTTGGCCAAGAAGAGTTGGCTATGGAGAGTTGGCCAAGAAGAGTTGGCCATGGAGAGTTGGCCATGGAGAGTTGGCCACAGCAAGTTGGCTGTGGTGAGTTGTCCCATTCCATACAGCAGTGGTCATATGAGGCCAGGGCAATACAGGTAGCCCTCTACTTACAACAGTTCATTTAGTGACCATTCAAAGTTACAACGGCACTGA